>NC_090268.1:353708911-354008911 GCF_040414725.1 Anabrus simplex | reverse complement strand
CAGGTCTCTCGATTTGACTCCCATAGGCGACCTGCGCGTCGAAATGAGGATGAAATGATGAAGACAACACATACACCCAGCCCCTGTGGCAGAAAAAATTGACCATTGATGGTAAAATTCCCGATCCTGCCGGTAATCGAACCCGGAACCTTGTGACCAAAGGCCAGCACGCTAACCATTTAGCCATGGAGCCGGACTATGTGCCCGTAAATCTACCGACACGAGGCTTGCGTATTTGAGCCCCTTTGAGATCCAACCCTCAGCGTACTACCATCTGAGCTGCTCAGTCCGGCGCAGTGACATTAGTGGACAAATAAGCTTGAATGGAGTTTTAAAAAGTAGGAAGGTTCACAATATGCAGTTAAATTTGTAGCCTACTTCTTTTTCTTTCAAGTTGCTTTACGTCGCACCGACACAGGAGGTCTTATGGCAACGATGGGCAGGAAGGATCTAGGAGTAGGAAGGAAGCGGCCGTGGCCTTAATTAAGGTACAACCCCAGCATTTGCCTGGTGTGAAAATGGGAAACCACGGAAAACCTTCTTCAGGGCTGCTGATAGTGGGATTCGGTAAATTTGGAATTCATGAGGACAAATTGGCGCAATTAGGGCATTAGGGATTGGAATAATTTACCAAGGGAGATACTCATTTGATTACCAGCTTTTTTAAATAATTTAAGAAAGGACGAGGTAAAAATGTTGGGGAAATTACAACCTCGGTGACTGTCCTAAATGCAGAACAGTGGTCACAATTGAATTAAAATATGAAAGCGAAAATTTTGGAGTCTGGTGAGGCATTGGAGCGGAGAATTCTGTCAATGTGGGATTTTAGACACGTCTGGCAGTAACTTAATATAATGTCTCTTCCACGAACGTCGTCTTCATTGTAAGTTGCTACACCTGAGGCATGATTAAATGATTTTAAATTGTATCATGAATGAAGAAGTTTACAACTCTATGTCTCCGAAGAGCTGGGTTATATCTGTGCTGCGCTGTGAATATTGCAACATGGATGTGTGCTGAGTGTCTGGGGAGGTACTTCATGAATGAGGAATTGCTACTGCTACTGGAGGTATGAAGTTTGCACCAAGAGGTCCGTAATAGGACACGCTCTAAGCTATGGTAGAAATTCTGGAGAGGATGAATTACTGATAGTAATTATTATTAGCAGGGGCGTAGCCGGGGTGGGGGTGTTACTGGGGATTAGAACAGTCCCCCAGAGAATTTTTGCAAAAAAAAAAAAAAAAGAAAAGAAGAAGGAACTGACAGTAAATAATAAACTAAATAAACATTCCAAGACGCAATTGTAGAACCAACAGATCTGTAATTCACTTGTATCAGTGACAAGTCATTCATGCACCTTTATTGTCTTTTACGCTACTGATTATTAGTGAAAAACAGATTTCTCGTGCTACATGAGGGTTCACTTTGTGTGGTCTGCGGGTTAACCCGGTTTTCTCTCACCCCCTGTTGGTGAGACAGTAGAATATATCTACGGTATTCCCTGCCTGTCGTAAGAGGTGACTAAATGCCCGAATAGAGGCTCTGTACTTGGGAGCGTGGGTTGGCGACTACGGGACCCCAAGCTGAGTCTGCTTCCACTTACTTGTTACAGACTCCTCACTTTTATATCTGTCGTCCCATGGTCGAATCTTGTTATTTTTCTACCCCGGTGATAATAGATTCGAGAGTCCTAGGGTGTCTCATTTTCACGTTCTTCGTGGTCCTTCCCGTTATTTTGAAGATACCTCCATTTTTATAAGGCTTGGAAATCCTCCATTTTCATTACTAATTGATTGTTAAGAGAGGACGGCTACGCAACTGTACTTCCAATTAAAACGATAATCGCCAGACTGAGTGGCCGAGACATTTGAGGTGCTGCCCTTCTGACCCCTACTGCGCAGGTTTGATCCTGGTTCAGCCGGTGGTATTTGAACCTAACCCCATGACACTACATCCCTGGAGGGCCTTGGCCTACCAAGCGACCGCTGCTCAACCCGAAGGCCTGCAGATTACGAGGTGTCGTGTAGTCAGCGCGACGAATCCTCTCGGCCGTTATTCTTGGCTTTCTAGACCGGGGCCGCTATCTCACCGTCAGACAGCTCCTCAACTGTAATCACGTAGGCTGAGTGGACCTGGAACTAACCCTCAAATCCAGGTAAAATCCCCTGACTCCTTCGAACCTGGGACCTCCGGGTAAGGGGCAGACACGCTATTCCTACACCGCGGGGCCGGCAATATTACACTGGTATGCCGGTATTGGTCTTTGGCTAATGGTAGTGACGTTAAGAACACAGAGCCTTTATCAAACCGGTAGTGATGAGTGATCTTTGGTCAAACCAAAAAGTATAGAATATTATGTACCCTTTGATCAAAATTGCGGATTTTTAACAACGGTAATATGGTCTATATTAGGACTGTAAAATTATTTATTTTAAGAAAAACGGAACATTCAACATACGGTTTAAATGAGATAGAACTAAATTGTTCTGTATGAAACTATACATCTGGATACCCTCTCCCACATAAATGATAGACACCTAATATTTTACTTCCAAATTCAGCACCTTTGAGGTGTCGGTACACTATATACCTATCTCGACACAGAAGAAATGAGAACCTAACAACCGAGCGAATTGGCCGTGTGGTTAAAAGCGCGCAGCCAAGAGCTTGCATCCGGTAGACAGTGGGTTCGAATCCCACTGTCGGCAGCCCAGAAGATATTTTTCTGTAGTTTCCCATTTTCACACCAGGCGAATGCTGGGGTTGTACCTTAATTCAAGCCACGGCCACTTCCTTCCCACTCCTAGGCCTTTCCTATCCCATCGTCGCCGTAAGACCTGTCTGTGTCGGTGTGACGTAGAACAAATTATAATATAATTCAGATCTTTAATTTACTGAAGTGTGGTTCAGGAGGTAACGCGCCGGCATCTCATCGCTGGGTTCTGTGAATCAAATCCTGGTCGGTCCATGTGAGATTTGTGCTGGACAAAGAGGAAGCGAGACAGGATTTTCTCCAAGTACTCCGGTTTTCCCTGTCATCTTTTATTCCAGCGACACTCTCCAATATTTTATTTCTTCTGTCAGTCATTAATCATTGCTGCAGAGGAGTGAGATGGGCTTCAGCAGCCCGCGGAGTGCCTACATTGAGCAAATGTCATGGGGCCTTCTCTGGCCCTGCGAACTGCAGTGAGACGCCCTGGAAGTGAGTCGACAATTCCCTGGTAGTCCTCTGGACGCAGCTGACACCAAATCGTTTGCAGAGCGACCGCCAGTGCTGGTCTGCAGGATCCATCGCACGGCGCCTGCGTTCCAGAACATCCAAGATATGCTCGATAGGGTCCATATCGGTGCTCCTGGGTGGCCATGCCAGTCGTTGGACTTCCGCTGCATGTTCCTGGAACCATTCTCGGGCGACGTGGGAGCGATGTGGCGGCGCGTTATCATCTTGAAACACCGCAGAACCGTCTGGGCGCTGGAAGGCCAAAAATGGGTGGAAATGGTCTCCGAACAGCTCAACATACCGCGTTCCATTCAAAGCTTCTTCCGGAACAACTAGGGGGCCCATTCCATACCAGGAAAATACAGCCCAGACCATAACAGAGACACCAGCGCCCTGGACCACACCTTCGAGGCAGGCGGGATCCATCGCTTCATGTGGTCTGCGCCTATACACGGTGCCTCCCATCGGCATGGTGCAGTTGAAATAATGATTCGTCCGACCATATCACGTTACGCCATTGTTCCAGTGTCCATCTCTGGTGACTGGTGACAAATGCGCGTCGTTGTGCCCGATGACGCTGGGTTAACAGTGGCACCCGTGTGCGACGCCGCTCCCATACCCCATAGAACCCATGTTCCAACGGATTGTCCACTGGGAGACGTGTCTATCACGGCCTGTGTTGAATTGAGCCGTGATTTGTTGCCCGTCTGTCATTATTTATTTATTTATTTACTTAATTCATTAATTTATTTATTTATTGACTTTAGCAGTGGCGAAGTTAGGGCTCGTGGCCCTCTCTTACACTTAACCACATCATTAATCTACAGATAATACATATATAAATGTACTATTCTATCATAAAATCAAAGATAAGCTAAAATTTACAGATTTGGACAACATATAATGAAGAAAGCAGAGTTCAATAAATAAAATAGAATGAAATCGGAGCGTATAGATAATGAGAAAGAGACAAAGTCATAATGAAAAAGTAATATTCAAACTGGAAAAAATAAACAATGCTTAAAGAGAACACAATAAGTAATAAAGTAAATGGAAATATAACTATGGCCATAAAAGTGATCTAGGTACATGAGTAAGAAGCTAAATATTATGTACATTACACTATAATAATAATAATAATAATAATAATAATAATAATAATAATAATAGTCATAATGACACAACCTATCATACGTCATCATACACATGAAACAATCAGCGGTATTCAACAGGTAATCTCTACATGCAGTCTTAAATTTCGATATTGAGATTGAGTCCCTGACAGCAGCTGGGAGTGAATTCCAAAGTCGTGACCCAGCCACAACAAGGGATCTGTTATATATTGAAGAGTGGTTGACGGGAATAGCGAGGGAAGTGCCAGATCTAGTGCTACAATTATGGAGTGAGGGTAATAAATGGAATTTTGAAGAGATGTATTTGGGTAGATTTTCCTTCTGAGTTTGATATATCAACGTAAGTACGTGGAACTACCGTCGCCTCTCGGGTTTCAGCCAGGAAAGAAATGTGTAGCTAGGGGTTATGTGAGCATCGTAACTCAAGTTAAAAACAAATCGAAGACCAGAGTTCAATGCTCGTTGAAGTTTCATAGTCTGTTCACGGGTTGCATCAATGAGGAGAATGTCGCAGTAGTTAAATATTGGTAGTATCAAAGTTTGGAGTAGTTTTATCTTTACGTCTTGCGGCAAAATGTCCTTATGTCATTTCAGAGGGTGTAGCGTCGCGTACATCTTTCTGCATGTTTTTCTTACGTGTGCAGACCAGTCAGGAGTTTCAGTCAGGGTCATACCTAGGTTCTTCACTTCCTTACTGAACGGGATTACGGTGGCATTTAATGTCACCGGAGGAATAGCATAATTTTTATACATGATATTTAATAATTTCTGAGAACTGATAATAATTGTTTGTGTTTTTTGGGGGTTGAGGAGGAGAGAGTTTTCACTGGCGTACACACTGAGTTGTTGAAGGTCGGAGTTAATATCTCTTATTGCATTCGATATATCATTTATATTAACGTGGCAGTAAATTTGGAGGTGGTCGGCAAAAAGTATATCTATTATACTTTATTTTGGAGGAGATACCATTTATATAGAGGACAAACAAAAGGGGACCAAGAACAGAACCTGGGGGGGGTTCTGCCTTCCGGAGTCGCCACTGAGAAGCAGTATCTTGTACTGTAGCACGTTGCATACGATATGTAAGATATGCGGTGAAAAATTTTAAAGCAACATTACTGAAAAAACGATTTGAGCTTCATCAGCAATGTCTGGATGTTTAGCGTGTCAAAAGCACTGCTGAAGTCAAGGTGTGTGAGTATTGTCACTTGTCATTCGTCCATTGCTTGTCTACTGTCCTCAGTCACTTTGAGTAAGGCAGTGGCTGTGCTATGACCCTTCTTGAAGCCAGATTGCAGGGGGTCAAGAAGAGAGTGAGCCTGAAGGTATTCCAATATTTGCGCATGTACCAACCGTTCTAACGCTTTGGAGAGAGCAGGGAGAATCGAAATGGGACGGTAATCGGATAGGAGTTTCGAACCTGGGTTTTTAGGAAGTGGAATTACATTGGCGTACTTCCAAATTGTCGGTAATGTGCCGTTGTTGAGACAGTAAGTAAAATATGGGTGAGAATGGGTAGAATAGCGCCAATAATATTATGTATGAAAGTAATAGGAATTTCATCGAAACCGCTTGCTTTGGATTTAATAGAATACAAGATTTTCTTAACTTCATTAGTGCTGACGATACGAAAGGCAATCCGTCTCAGATGTCGCCGGTCACGGTCATCGAGGGTGGCTGGACGGCCGGACGTTCGTCTGTTGTGGACGGTGACACCCGTATTCAACCATTCACGATACACCCTGGACACGGTTGATCGTGCGAAGCCGAATTCCCGCACCACTTCCGAAATCACACTTCCCATCCGTCGGGCACCGACCACCATACCCCGTTCGAACGGTGTCAGCTCACGACGACGTTCCATGTTATATCTGTTACATGCACGGCCACTGCTCACAACGTCTCCTATACAACTGCCGCTGGCACAGGGGGCGTGTGGTGTGCTGACAACACACCTGCGCATCAGTGCTGCGCTATCCCATGACATTTGCTCAGTCAGTGTATATTCGCCGCTAGAAGGGAGCTTCATTCATTCAATTCCTGACTCGGTTGAAACTGGAAACGTGCTGTGGATTTTCAATTCACTGAACTGATGTAAGGGTGGCCTCCAGGAAATCTTCAATAACTCCACGGTAGTATCGTTGATGACATTCTGGGACTACACTATATGTAAAATAGTCCGCCGGGACGCTCGATAGTTGAACTCTGGAGTTGATGGCTTCCTCATTTATATACCAAATCTGTATGTATCTCATGCCTGGTTTCGATCCTCTTCAAGGCTTCTTTCGTAGGCTACATTCAAGATGTCATGCAGAGTAGGGGGTTGACTGCATTTTCCACTGTTCTTCCCACTGTGATATAATGTGGAAATTATATCTTTCTACTTGTTGGGGCATCTTTGAAGTTTTAGATTTCGTAGTCTTCGTAGCATCAAAAATACGACAGTAGAAAGAGTTGCTGTTTACCTTCCTGCATTTCCGAAGTAAAGCTTATTGGCAGTGCAGGCTTGAGGGTGCGATGTTACGACAGGTAGCTGGTATATGGGCGTGGATCTGATGGTGCCAGATATCGGTCTCAATTAACATTAACTTTCTTTCCTACATGTGGTCTGTTAAGATAGACGGGAGCGCCATATTCAGCCGTTGAGAAAATCAGGCCTAGAGCAGAAGATCTAAGAGTTACAGCAGATGCTTCCCGTGTTGTACGGTATAGCTTATGCAAGATGTTTCTGGTTCTTATTTCACCAGCAATGTTAGTTAAGTGTTTTTTACCGGGCAGAGTTCTGTCTAGTGAGATCCATATAATTCGGTGTTTTATTGTCGCGAGTAGAGCTCCAACGAAAAATATATTGAGTTGTCAGAGACGTAAAAGCACGTTACTTCACTTTTTCTAGATAAGTTAAGCTTCACTCTCTTTGCAATAGTAATCCCCAAGAAGGAAGAGGTCAACTGTCAGAAAAATTCTCAGTCTGCTGCGAAGACTTATATCTAGCAGCTAATACAAGATCAACAGTACGTAAAAACCTACGTGAGTTTGTTTTTGGAATGCCTGACGTATATAGATTAAATAATAAGGGTGCTAAACCAGAGCCCTGAGGTAGACCATTGACCAGTTTTTTGTTCTACTCATTCGCGACAGCAACTTGAAATGCCCTACTACTCAAGAAGTTGGGCTTTGTTTGAATAGATGATGCGAATGAGTTTGTAGATTAAGCCTATTCTCCATACAGTGTCATACACAGCGGTTAGATCCACAAATACTGATGAAGTTCTTGAGCCTTCTTAGAAACCTGTTTCAGTACCAGTTGTCAAGGCAAGAACTTGATCCGTGCAGCTGCGCTGAGATCTGAAACAAGTGTGTTCTACAGGAACATGATGAAGTACTTTGGGACCAATTCTGTTATAAAGAAGCCTTTCTGAATGTTTATAGCATGCATTCATCAATTATATTGGGCGGGAATATTCAGCCATATTTTTTTGGCTTTCCTTAATCCAAGACAATAATCTTGTCCCTTTTGAATTCAGGTAGAAGATTATTTGTAGTGGTGTTGTGGCGTAGTGATTCGCGATGCTGATGCTATCGTACAGATATACAGTATGACTCGTCTTCAGAGTAGTAGCTGTTTGAGTCGATAGACTGGTTTGATACAACCCTCCTTATCACCCTATCCTGAGCTAATTTTTCATTTATACGTAACTGGTGCATCCTTCATCTACTCTAATCTGCTGGACATTTTCATACCTTGGCCCATCCCTACAGGTCTTACTGCCTACACTTCCCTCAAAAACAAACTGTACAAGTCCTGGATGTCGTAAGATGTGTTCTATCATTTTATCCCTTCTTCTGGCCAAATTTATCCAAAACGATCTCCTCTCACCAATTCGATTCAGTCTCTCTTCATTCGTAATTCGATCTATCCATCTTACCTTCAGCATTTTTCTGTAACACCACATTTCAAAAACTTCTATTCTCTTTCTTTCTGAGCTAGTTATCGTCCATGTTTCACTTCCATACAATGCCACGCTCCATTGGAAAGTCTTAAAAACATCCTTATACATCCTATATCAATGCTGGAAGTGATCAAATTTCTTTTCTTAGGAAGGGCCTTCTTTCCTTGTGCTAGTCTGCATTTTATGTCCTCCTTACTTATGCCATCGTTAGTTATTTTACTGTTCGAGTAACAATACTCATCTACTTCTTTTAAGACTTCATTTCGTAATCTAATAATTCATACTGTACATCACCTGAGTTCGTTCGACTGCACTCCATTACATTTGTTTTGGACGTATTTTCATCTTAAACTCCTCACGCAAGACTCTGTCCATACCATTCACCAATTTCTCCAGTTCTTGTGCCGTCTCAGGTAAAACAACAATATCATCAGCAAATCTCAGGGTTTTGATTTCCTCTCCTTGGATTGTGATTCCCTTCCCAAATTCCTCTTTGATACATTTCCTATACTGCCTGTTCTATATAAACAATTTAAAGAAGGGGGACAAGCTGCAACCTTGCCTCACTCCTTTCTGTATTGCTAGTTCTTTTTAAAACCCTCGATTCTTATCACTGCAGACTGATTTGTATACATATTGTAGATAATTCTTTGTCCTTCGTATCTATCTGATCCTGATCACCTTCAGAATCTCAAATAGCTTGGTCCAATCAACATTATCAAATGCGTTTCCAAGGTCTTCGAACGCCATGTATGAGGGCTTGTCCTTCTTAATTTGTTCCTCTAAGATCAGACGTAAAGTCTACATGCTGACGTGTTCCTACATTTCTTCTGAAGCCAAATTGATCCTCTCCCAGCTCAGTTTCAACTTGTCTTCCCATTCTTCTGTAAATATTACGTGTTATAACTTTGCAGCCATGAGATAGGTGAACTAACTGTGCGATAGTTTTCACACTTATAGTACCGGCTTTCTTGGGAGTAGGTATAACCACGTTCTTCCGAAAATCGAATGGCACTTCTCCTGTCTCATACATCACATACACTAAATGGAATAACCTCACCACGCTTGTTTCTCCTAAGGCAATCAGTAATTCAGAGGGAATGCCATCAATTTCAGGTGAACTTGTTCCTATTTAGGTCTCTCAAGGCTCTATCGAATTCTGACGTCAAAATTGGATCTCCCACTTCATACGCATCAGCAGCCTCTTCTTGTTCCAGAACCAAATCATCTACGTCTTTATCTTGATAGAACTGTTGCATATGTTTCTGCCATTTTTCTGCTTTGTGTTCTTTTCCTAGAAGTGGTTTTCCTTCTGAGATCTTAACATACATACACTTAGTTTTCCTCTCTCCAAAGGTTTCCTTGATTTTCCTGTGTGCAGTATCTACCGTTCCTAGGACCGAAGTAACTCTGGTTAATTTCTACAACTATTCCTGGTGTTAATATCTGTCTTAATACGATAAACTTTTGTTGATACTCAATGACCAAACCCCCATGGGCGGGGGCGATAAAACACATTCACGGTATCTCCTACCTGTTTTAAGAGATGAAATGAAATGAAATGGCGTATGGCTTTTAGTGCCGGGAGATCCCAGGACGGGTTCGGCTCGCCAGGTGCAGGCCTTTTTGATTTAACTTCCGTAGGAGGGCTGCGCGTCGTGATGAGGATGGAATGATGATGAAGACAACACATACACCCATCCCCCGTGCCAGGGAAATTAACCAATGATGGTTAAAATTCCCGAACCTTCCGGAAATTTAACCCGGGCCCCTGTGACCAAAGGCCAGCACGCCATGGAGCCGGACTGCTTTAAGAGATGACTAAAACGGAACCACATGCTCTCTCAACTTGAAGGTGTTCGTTCTTGGAAGGAGCGTATCTGATTAGAGTTAATGGCGGATGGCTGTCCTGTTGTACTTCCCCTTAAAACAATAATTACCACCACCAATGATCAATATGAGGTGCGGTGTAATGACTGTGAAATCATAGTGGAGGACCTGCTCTGGGTTAGGGGGAAATCAGAATACTCATACTAGATTTGTTCTTATCTTAATAAACGATGTACCTAATTGTAAAAACCATATCAGCGTGGATACTACAGCCACAATGATTTTTAGATTGATTGCACAATAATGGCGTTTACCCGAGTTGATACACGTGGCCTAACTACCCCAGCTTGACGTTGTTTCGACTTCCAACACCAAGAGATTTGGAAATGCGAATCCCAATCAAAGAGATCCACATGGCCATGAGGTTCTGAGTGAACCTTTCAACAGAAAGGGATGCCAAGTTAAATCCTAGGAGAAAAATGGATGAGCAGAGTTATCTGCTATGTCCTATTAGGTCAACGTTCAGACCAAAGCAGTGAAAAACTTTACATTCTTCTGCTCCGTGGGCCGTTTATTATCCTTTATTTATGTGTACGAAGACAAATAAATAGCGTACGCTAATATTAAAATACAAATGTAATAAGTAATAACATTTACGACTGATATAATGTGTCCTAAGGACGCCGTACTTTACATGAGGACCAGGTTTCAGATTGCCAGACTTCATGCTGTGCCAGTAAATTGATTTGCGCCATTTGAAGACGTTCATCTTGTACTCAGATGAGATGACCCGGGCTTCTTATTCAGGTTCCCAAGAGAAGTCATATGACTATTTATAAGGTACTAGCTTAAGTACCCGTTCTTCGTAAGGATTCATAAGGAAGGAATAAAGGGGTTAATTATGGTGGTCCGCAAGTATACAGGGTCTGACATCTATATATATAAAAAAAGAGTTTTGTCTGTACATTGCTCAGAATTTGAAAATAATGGTATTTTTGTATCGGTCATGTCCATCGTAACAAGAAAATGCACTTTTTATTTTTCCGTAATTTCTGTCTGTCTGTCTGTCTATCTGTCTGTCTGTATGTATGTACACGCATCACGAGAAAACGGTTGAAGAGAATTTAATGAAAATCGGTATGTGAAGTCAGGGTATGAGCCTCTACAATCTAGGCTATAAATCATTTTACTCGCGCTGAGTGAAATGGTAGTTATGGGGAAGACCTAAAATTGAATTCTCAACTATTTATGCAATTAGTGGTCTAATGAAAATCGGTATGTGAAGTCGGGGGATGAGCCTCTACAATCTAGGCTATAAAACATTTTACCCACACTGACTGAAATGGTAGTTTAGGGGAAGGCCTAAAATTGAATTCTCAACTATTTATGCTATTAGTGGCCATATTTTAAAGAAAATGGGTATGCAAAGTTGGGGAATAAATTTCTACAATATAGGCTGTCAATGATTGTATTCATGCTTAGAAAAATGGTAGTTTAGGGGAAGGCCTACAATTTAATTCTCAAATATTGTTATTAGTAGTCCTATCGTGACGAAAATCGGTATGCAAAGTCAGGAAGTAAGTCGCTATAGTCTAGGCTGTAAATCATTTTATTCACGCTGAGTGAAATGGCAGTTTAGGGGAAGGCCTAAAATGTAATTCTTAAATATTTTTTATTAGAGGTGTAATCGATGAATGCTACATAACTAAGGTTATACAGTATTAAATTTCCTATTATTCATGTCTCATACATTGTTACCGTACTGGCTATGATCACAAAAGATATTCATGAATTTGGAGTTTTGTTACTACAGTAAGTCCATATCAGCGCCGAGTAACGAGAAAATGGGTAAACAGTATTTAATGAAAATCGGTATGTAAAGTCGGAGAATAAGAAACTACAGTTTACGGTATAAAATATTTTACAAATCGCAGAGTCGAAAGAAAACTAAATGTGTAGGCCTACAATATAGAAAGCTCATAACATTGATCAACAATAACATTACATTGACCATTGTTTGTCGTGATGTGCTTTGTGTCTTCTGTTGCACCTCATCTCCGGTAGATAGGATTACTGCTGCGTACAGAGTATTTTTATTTGATTTACGTCGCACCGACATAGATTGGTTTTATGGCGACGATGGGATAGGAAAGGACTAGGAGTGCCTTAGGCCTTAATTAAGGTATAGGCCCAGCATTTGACTGGTGTGAAAGTGGGAAACCACTGAATACCATCTTCAGCGCTGCCGACAATGGGGTTCGAATGCACTATATCTCGGATGCAAGCTCGCAGCTGCGCACCGCTAACCGAACGGTCAACTCGCCCAGTCGTACAGAGTGTAGCAGCCTGCCTGAATATTGATGGGAAGTAACTGGGGAGTTAGATAACGTTCTTCTTTAGCATGCCATTCCCCTGGTTTATAAATTTTCTGATACTACTGGTACGTAACACACTGGATCATCATAGCATTTGGGCTATTCAATCCCTACTCTGAGGCACTGATTGGAATAAACAGTGTGCATATTTAGCGGAATAATGGCAGATGAGTGTTCATGGCAATCTGCGACCAGCTCTGGAAATTTGGACTATTAGATTGGCATCGCAATCTAACCGCAGCACTGTTCGTTAAAAGTGATAAAACGTGCGGCTTTCCATTTGATCGAGTATTTTATATGATAGCATTGCTTTTGATCGCTACATTCATACTTACGTTTTTGTAATGACCTATGTTGATTTCAGTTAGGAAAACCACAAAGTCAGTCTTTCTGAGAATCCCGTAGCGAAGCACGGGTACATCAGCTAGTATAAACTAAGACCGTCGAAACGGCTTTCTCACTCTGCGATGCAGTATGGGAGGCATGCGCGTAGTTATTGACATTGCAAGCAGCCTGCACGTGTTCGACCTGGCAAGCATCAGTCGCCAGTCTGAATCTCCGCTGTTAACATAGGGTGACAGTTATCATTGCAACACCGTATTTTCGTATGTAAAATTCTAGTTTCATCTTAATGGTCGTGTGAGCAATCATAACTCTATCTATTGGTGTGTAGAAAATCCTAATGGTGTTTTAGAAGTCCCTCATTATGAAAGATTGGTGTTTGTTGTGCTGTTAATGCAAGACGAAAATTTGGCGAAAATTAAGGAAATTAACCAATTATGGTTAAATTCCCAACCCTGCCGGGAATCGAACCCGGGACCCCTGTGACCAAAGGCCATCACGCTAACCATTTAGCCCTGGAGCCGGACAGATGAAATGAATGACGTAAATATAAGTTTCGTGTGTCGAGTGCAGCCCTTGTAAGGCAGACCCTCCGATGAGGGTGGGCGACATTTGCCATGTGTAGATAACTGAGTGTTATTGTGGTAGAGGATAGTGTTATGTTTTGTGTGTGAGTTGTAGGGATATTGGGGACAGCACAAACACCCAGCCCCCGGGTCATTGGAATTAACCAATTAAGGTTAAAATCCCCGACTCGGCCGGGAATGGAACCCGAGGCCCTCTGAACCGAAGACCAGTACGCTGACTATTCAGCCAACGAGTCCGACAGCTCGTGTCCTCATCCTGAGGTGGTGCAGCTCTTTTCAGGCACACCCCCATTGGAAGTGAGCTGCAGGTACCATTTTTACCACATATCAGTCCTCCTGGCAGTACCGGGAATCGAACCTGGGCCCGCGAGGGCGGCAGCTATTAACACCAACCGTTACTCTACGGAGGTAATGACGTGATAGCCAATATGATAGTATCCTACTCCTTTCGAACAGCACCAAGGGGTCTGCTCAACGCTTTACGTCTCCATCCGACCGCCTTTGCACACGGGAATTAGCCTGGTACTCATGTCTGGTGTAGGCTGTGCCATTAAACGAATAGTTCATAGTCCTTATAATATATCGTACCCGGATGCAGCACAGCTAAGAGACGCATGCGTCGTGTCTTCGATTCGCTCAGCTGCGTTACTGCAAGTTTTCTGCGTATTCCATACATACAAATATTCAACGAAGCACAGGGTGCTTCAAAATTCGTGGTCTGATTTCGAGTAGTTACATATTTGGAGTAGCCCACCTGGTGACCATGATCGTTAAGGCGTGAAGTGTATTTGGTCTGACACCGTGGTTAGCCGGTTAGCCGGTTCGAGTCCCGTTGGTCGAAAAAATGTCACCGTCAGATTGTTGTCTACTTAATACAAAAGCACATCCGACCTTCAAGAGATGATTATGATATAGTGAAATAATGAACAGTCATTAGAAGCAACGATAATAGTCGTACTCAGGATTTATATAAACAAATCGATCAGATTCGGACAAGAACAAGGACTGATCTGAAAGTGTGAAAGGAACGTTGAAAAAGAGAACTGAGTTGGAGTAGTGGACGCAATGAATCGTAATCACTATGTACTTCACAAAAGCTACGATCCCCAGAGCCACATTTTAAATTAATCTCACAGGGTCAGGTGTTTTAATATGGCTACAAATGGAGATTATTTGAAGTAGTGTGACATAACTTCAATCAATCGCATGGTAATTCACACAAAATTTACAAAATATCACTAAAAATATTCCATTACAAATTCTGTATCACAATAATTGCGACGCGGATAACAACCATACACACATGTGTGTTCTTAGTTAATAGAAAGTGCTCAATACTCCAGCACTAAAAGCTGTCTGTGATATAATATGTGGATCGGTTCGTGGGTTGGCCAAACGTATTGAAAGATTAGTACAAACTATGTATGTTTCCCCTAAACAATACCACTAGTCGCAGGTCGATTTTTGTATCTCGCGTGTTTTTTTTAACTACATCGCCGTGTCTAAAGAGTAGCTAAAGCGATTACGTGCTCGTAGGACTGCAGTCGTGTGGTGTACCAGAGCTCGAAACTCAGGGCCATTTGCACTTCCAGAAGTGGAAATCTCGTTTCTTAAATTTTTGACTTCCTGACGGGGAATCGAATCCACGTCCTTCCGGGTGAACCAAGCACGTCTTTAGCGCCTCGGCCAGGCAACCCCTAATGTGACGGTAAATAGCTATCAAAATAATAACATTTCCATGGAATGAACCACTTTGGCATGATATAAAATAAAATAAGAATGTTTTAAGTAAATTTCTTGCTTAATGTTGGGATGTCTAATTCTAAGGGACTACAGCCTCGATGGATCTTAACCTACCAGGTGACCGCTGCTGAGTCCGAAGACCTGCAAATTATGAAGTGACGCGTGGTCAGCCTGACTTTCTATAACAGGGCTGGTATCTCATCTTCTCAATTCTTCTCACGTAGGCTGAGAGGAAGTCGAACTAGCCCTCAGATGTAGATCATGACCTGGCAAGGAATCAAATGTGGAGCTCCAGCCTAGAACACGGAACGGGCGTTGGGATATTGAATATCAAGAATATCCGCTATTCGATCACTTATTTCGAAATCAGTGTGAGCGAACACAATGTCTGCTGCGGTTCTATTCCAAATATGGCGCAGTCGGAAGGTCGGTGCACATGTTCGTAACGACGTTCACAAATATCCCCAGCATCTTCTAGCAGCAGGGAGGGTGGATCGATGTCCACGTGCTGTAGCCGCAGTCCTTTCTGCGAATAATACACGATGTGGGACCAAGTTTAGTTTGTCCATGAATAATGTACTCGAGCTCTGGTACACCACACGACTGCAGTCCTACGAGCACGTAATCGCTTTAGCTACTCTTTAGACACGGCGATGTAATTTAAAAAAACCACGCGAGATACAAAAATCGACCTGCAATTAGTGGTATTGTTTAGGAAAAACATACATAGTTTGTACTAGTCTTTCAATCTTTCAATCAATCTTTTAGTGCTGGAGTATTGAGCACTTTCTACTAACTAAGTATTTTTGACTCCATTCTGAAACTTACGTAACTAGAAATTTGAAACCCATACACATTTAATTATACTGATACGCCCTTTTCTTACAATTTACATATAACCTTTGCGTGTATTGAAGTAAGCGAGAGAACTGAAGAGTGAAAGGATTATTTAACATGTATTGTGAACTTTTGCAAAGAACCTAGGCTTTTGTGTTAACAAATGTATCGATAGCTCATTTGTGTTTAAATGTTGCACATTATGTAAGGTTTCCCGTCAATAAAACTAAACCTACCGACACGAGGCTGACGTATCTGAACTCCTTCGAATACCACCGGACTGTGCCAGGATCGAACCTGCCAAGTTAGGGTCACAGGCCAGAGCTTCAACCGTCTGAGCCACTCAGCCAGGCAAACTAAAAGTAAGCCGTGCTTTCAGTATGACTTGGAACGAGTTTTCAAGTATTTCAGTCCATGTCAGCTTTATCGGAATATAATGTACAGGGCGACCAGGTAAATGATGGATCGAGACCGTTACCGCACTTGGCCTAATATTTGACTGGCTGATCACGATGACAGTTGTAAATACATGTGATTAATGTACTGCAGTTCTGTTCCTCATGTGTAAAATAAACAGGGGTTTGCTACGTCGCCAGGATGTCATCAATCTTGTTGCTCTCCACGGTACTACTCCGTATGCTGTTCTGTCATTTCTTTCAAGTTCTACATATGAGTGTTCTGTGCTTCGTATCCTGACTTTTCTATTTCATATTATTCATGTAGGCAGAATTCATTTGAAGGAGATTCATATACAAGTGATCCTAACTTTCAAAATAATACAGTAAAACGTGCCTAAAGCGGAATATTTTCCGTTAACAGAGGTTTTCAGTTTGTACATGGTTGAAGTCTCTCCTAGTCTCTAACCTCTAATATAAGAGGACATTACTACTGTATCGCCAAAATACAGTACCAAACCGAATTGAGAAATTAATACGGTTCACAGTTTTATTTCACTCGCCCTCCACTAACTGGCTGCCAGCACAAAGCTGAGAATGCACCGTAACTAATTGTAACATAACCTAGCAAAGTAGAGGTCCCCATAGTACG
This sequence comes from Anabrus simplex, assembly GCF_040414725.1. NCBI lineage: Eukaryota > Metazoa > Arthropoda > Insecta > Orthoptera > Tettigoniidae > Anabrus > Anabrus simplex. The sequence goes on along the minus strand of NC_090268.1, from coordinate 353,991,847 downwards.
AAATTGTGCCGAAAGTTGAAGGGCTGAAGGGCCCGGAAAGGTTTCAAATTCTGAGTCTTGGTTACAAGACAAAAGACAAAGTCACCTCCGTACAGGCCATGAAGGCCCTTGGAGGAGTGGAAGGTAAAGGCTTCCACCATTGTTAACCGCGGCACGTGATGGGGTAGAGTGGTTAGCTCTACGCCCGGCCGCCTTTGCCCCCAGGAATTAACCTGGTACTCATTTTTGGTGTAGGCTGAGTGAACCTCAGGGCCATATGCACCTCCGGAAGTGGAAATCTCGTTTCTTAAATTTTACGACTTCCTGACGGGGATTCGAACCCACGTCCTTCCGGGCGAACCGAACACGCCTTTACCGCCTCGGCCAGGCAGCCCTTGAGTCTTGGTTAGCTCAATAGAACTTATAATTCGAAAACCACTTCTGGCCTAAACGCAGTTCCGAAAAAAAAACAGTCGAAAATCGCTTGTTTTTTCACTCGTTTCCTTTTTGATTCAAATCCTAGCGAAATTATTTACATAACTTTTTCTGTAATATATTCCTTGGTTCAATACCCCCTTTTATTAATTTTTGTACAATGTCTACACTGAATGTCGTTATAAGGCCCTAAGTGAAACAATGCATTGACCCACATTGCTGTTCGTAGTCGTAAGAAAAGGCAAACTGCTAATATAATCGACCGGATAACGATGATTAAGAAGACGATTATCATTTTTAGAAATACATAAATAATGTACTCTCATACTTTATTAGTCTATATTTTATTTACCTAAAATTTATAGCTGATATCCCTAGGATGTTTTCAACATTGAGTTGGTTGCCTGAAGGGATATAACTGTGGATTTGTTTGCAGGAATTAATAGCATAGTGTTCTGTTATATTCGTGTCCGACAGACGGAAAGGCTTATACGTTTATTTTCTTCTATCTATCTCTCTATCTTAATCTGTTTACTCTCCAGCGTTGGTTTTTCCCTCGGACTCAGCGAGGGACCCCATCTCTTCCGCCTCAAGGGCAGTTTCCTGGAGTTTTAGGCTCTGGGTCGGTGATACAACTGGAGAGGTTGACCAGTACCACGCCCAGGCGGCCTCACCTGCTATGCTGAACAGGGGCCTTGCGGCGGGACGGGAAGAATGGAACGGATAGACAAGGAAGAGAGAAGGAAGCGGCCGTGGCCTTGAGTTAGGTACCATCCCGGCATTTGCCGGGAGGAGAAGTGGGAAACCACGGAAAACCACTTCCAGGATGGCTGAGGTGGGAATCGAACCCACCTCTACTCAGTTGACCTCCCGAGGCTGAGTGGACCCCGTTCCAGCCCTCGTACCACTTTTCAAATTTCATGGCAGAGCCGGGAATCGAACCCAAGCCTCCGGGGGTGGCAACTAATCGCATTAACCACCACACCACAGAGGCGGCTGTTTATTTTCTTACCCTTCAATACACATTTCGAGAGGGGTTGGAAATATTGACGGTATGCTACTTACAGCCTAGCAAGGTCAGGAACGTTTCGTAATCTTCTTCAGCACGAAAGAATACCACGGAATCTTTCAGGGTCCTTAAAGAAAGCAATTACTGAGCGTAGGGTTTATGTTTAATAGAAGTCCGAGTACACTCAGTCTCAAAAATGTCTTGCTCGCTGTTATTATAAGCAGGCCCCGTGGTGTAGGGGTAGCGTGCCTGCCTCTTACGCGGAGGCCCCGGGTTCAATTTCCGGCCAAGTCAGGGATTTTTACCTGGACCTGAGGGCTGGTACGAGGTCCACTCAGTCTACGCGATTAGAACTGAGGAGCTATCTGACGGTGAGACAGCGGTCGCGGTCTAGAAAGCCAACAATAAAGGCTGAGGGGATTCGTCGTACTGACCTCACGACACCTCGTAATCTGCAGACCTTCGGGCTGAGCAGCGGTCGCTTGGTAGCCCAAGGCCCTTCAAGGGCTGTAGTGCCATGGGGTTTGGAGGGTTTGCTGTTATTATAAAATTTAAAATTATTTGGTAGCTTTTAATAGCAAGTATGCTTATATTGTCCCATTTTTATCAGGTTATTTCGCAAATGGTACTGTAACGGTTCAAATCCAGTTACAAAGTGATATCTGTATTTTATTATTATTATTATTATTATTATTATTATTATTATTATTATTATTATGTCCGTATTATTATGCATATATACGTATGTGTAGAGTAATACTAAAGACATGTACAGTAAAAAGTTGCTATGTATCAGATGTGGATGTGACATTGCTACATTGTGCTATACTGCTGGCATTTCTGTCAAGTCATCGCTATGTCATGGCTACGTCATCGTGAGCATTTAGCGATGCGCTCACGGTCTTAGATTTTCCTAGGGAGCCCCGAGCTATTTCACCATTGCATGTAATATCTGTCGCGAGGTGGGAGTCGATAATAGTTATTTCTGGAGGTTACGTAGGTGCGTCAACCTAACGTCTATAAAAGGTGGCTGTATCTTGTAGCGTCAGTCATTATTCAATTGGAAGCAGAGGCCTAAGTCGATCAGTCAACGAGAGTCAACGAGCATGAACAAGATGGAGAAGACTCAATGAGCCATTAGTCGTTGGTCATTGATAGAGTGAGGCCAAAGTTGGTCGGTCTCTTAGTTGAAGATACGGACGAGAAGACTTGCAATGAGGTCATACAGTGCAGACTTACACAGAAGTCATATGCTATGGAGAAGAAGCAGTCACATGGATACATAACCAAATTAGGCGTGACACATCTACAGTAAACACCAGATCTAAGGAATACGTCGTAATTACACTCAAAGTGTTGAAGGTACAGTCATGTGAACCAGTGAGGGATATATTTCGTATAAATTGTTAAATGTACGGTCAAGAAGAATTCAAATTCATGCCTAGTTTCCTTCAGTTGCAATGTCATAATTTCATATTCTCATCTGTTTTAATCGCAGCATCTCACTATTTTATATATTGTTTCAAGAATATATTTTGTTCTATCAAATTAATTTAGCGTTTCATTTCTACAGTAAAATTACTTAACCTCAAATTTAATGGGGAAACCGAACGCCAATCTCCTTTTCCCAGAACTTATATGGTATGTTGTTAAAAGTAAGCTTATTACCCCACACCCTGTTAGTATTAAATATTTACATTACCCAAAATGGTTTCCTTTCCGCGTTAGGTAGTTTTCCCGTTTGAAAGTATTAGTTAACGCAGGAAATTACTCCAGTACGAAATTTATTTTTCCACTTTTACAGTTTTCCGATATATAGGAAACCCAATTTAAGCAGGTTTTACCGATGTATCTCTACAAATATATGAGGAATTTCCTTGATTAGATGGCTGGACCTGAGTAAATGTCTCAGCAGAATATCGTCACAGACCTCTAAGAGAAGCAGTATATCGGCTGAAATGGAGGGGAATATTCAAGAGATTGAACTATTTAACGATTCAAGACTTATTTCTATTCGTCAAGAACAATAATATACTGTCTGGAAGAAGGGGCTGACAAGCCGAGGTGGTAAAGGCGTGCTCGGTTCGCCCGGAAGGACGTGGGTTCGAATCCCCGTCAGGAAGTCGTAAAATTTAAGAAACGAGATTTCCACTTCCGTAGGTGCATATGGCCCTGAGGTTCACTCAGCCTACACCAAAAATGAGTACCAGGTTAATTCCTGGGGGCAAAGGCGGCCGGGCGTAGAGCTAACCACTCTACCCCATCACGTGCCGAGGTTAACAATGGTGGAAGCCTTCCACTCCTCCAAGGGCCTTCATGGCCTGTACGGAGGTGACTTTGCTTTCTTAGCTTACTGTCTGGAAGAATAAAATTGTCAAGTCTTTCATGACAGTTTAGAGCACTCCCTTATATTTTTCAAACAGTTAAGAATATTATAAGCGAATATCCAGTCTTCGGTAATATTTCCGCCACACAGACGTAAGATTTAGTGAATGTCCGTTTATGGGAAAACTGCGCATTTGCTACGTAGTATAGATTCTCGAGGGAAATACGATTATAGATAACGACAAAGAAGATTACAAAGTATAACATTACTTACTGTTTTTACTTCTCCATGGGCAATAAAATGGGCCGTAGAATTTTGTACTTACCTGAAAAGAAAGAAAAGATTTCAATGAATAATATTATAGAAATGCCAACAAAGAGGGGGGCTAATTTAAGTGCACCATTTATAGTTTCTCTTTTGTTTCAGGGGTTAGACAAGGCTTTAATATTTCACTTCTGTTGTTCACGGTATACATGGATCATTTACTGAAAGATATCAAGTGGTAGGGAGGGATTCTGATGGGTGGAAATGTGGTAAGCAGTTTGGCATATGCCAACCACTTGGTCTAAACGGCAGGCTGTGCTGAAAACTTGAAATCTTGGTACTTAAAAAGAGGAACAGCATGTCTGTCTGAAAAATAAACATTTCCGAAGTCAGTAAGGACTATAAGGTGGACTATACAGCACTGGAACAAGAGGAATATTTCAAGTTTTAGGATTGCGTATTCACTCACCATGGCAGACACAAAATAAAAATGAATCAAGGTACAGCAAAGTTAATGCGGCGAGCTACAGTTCCGATCAACGGTATTTTTATTCTCTAAACAAGAAATGTCAGCTCTTGGACAAAACTGTCTTTACATTGCTTTGTCTTCAGACCGACTCTACTGTACTTTAGTGAAGGCAGGATTGACTCAGGGTATCTTACTCATAACATAGTAGAATAATTGCACCTATAAACTAACGGTGAGTAGCTATACAAGGGCGCAATATCGATAATGATTGCTGGTACAAACAGGTGGGAACAATGGCAGGAGGTAGGCCTAATCTCGATGGGTGAGGCGAATGGAGGCGAATAGGCTACGTAGGAGAATAATGGACATGGACGTGGAGGGTAAGAGAAGTAGAGTGAAGCCAAGGCGACAATTGTTAGACTCAGTTTTAGTGAGTCATTGATAGTAGGTGTGGAACTAAACGAGCTCACGGAACTAGTTACAAACAGAGGATTTTGAAGGCGCCTAGTTAATTCACAGTGGCCTGCAGTCTGAACACTGAAAAGTATAACAGTCTTTGATGTATGTTTGTATGTATGTATGTGTGAATGAGAGCATTATGTAAGTAGTTTCTTTTAATGATTGAAATAAACATCAGTTGCCATAAAGCAACACTCTACGAAGCTAGATTTAAAATACGGATTTTCGTTCACAGATATGCGAACTCCATCAAGTTCACTATGCACTACTGATGAAGTGATTATCATGATATTCTCATTGATCCAAGTAAGTAAATTTAGTCCTCTCAAAACAGTGCCTAGTCAGATCACTTACAGTGGGTCACAATTTTTTTTAATGCGTTGTGATTTTGGATCAATCATTGACACTTCTCTAAAGTTATTTGCTTAATGAGTTCAGAATATCACGTCATCGTCTAAGACAGTCGTTAGTTCAACGGGATGATGTATTTTTGTATGCTCTACAGTGCGTGTGCAGAGAATGGCTTGAAGGATAATTTTATAAATCCTATAATTTAACCGATTAAATTTTTACCTGTTTACCCTCTAACTGAGGTTTGTTTACTATTATTGGTTGTTTGAAAAAAGCATGTCTAGCTTTGTCTCACCGTTATTTCATGCATAAACCAGTTCCCCGTCTATTTTTCCGAATGTATTATTAATTATAACAGTTAATTATAATAACATTGATACTAATTTGCCCAGCCTGCCTGGTGGCCATGATTGTTAAGGCGCTGACGTTTAAACTGTCTAACACCGTGCTTAGCCGGTTCCGTCAGAATGTTGGCCGGCAGGGTAGGGGAGGTGGTGGTATACAATTTCTAATCACTAGATAGCGTGTCAAAAGCCTCGATTAAAATCTAAACCTCTCCACAGTGCTCGTATGGAGTGAGTCAGACTCGTTGTCTGAATGGTCAGCGTACTGGCCTTCGGTTCAGAGAGTCGCGGGTTCGATTCCCGGCTGGGTCGGAGATTTTAACCTTCATTGGTTAATTCCAGTAGCTCGTAGGCTGGGTGTTTGTGCTGTCCCCAACATCCCTGCAACTCAAATACCACACATAACAATATCCTCCACCACTATAATACGCAGTTACCTACATAAGGCAGATGTCGCCCACCTTCACCGGAGGGTGTTCCTTACAAGAGCTGCACTCGGCTAGAAATAGCCACACGAAATTATTATATGGAGTGAGGGCATATGACGCGGTTGATGGTCATTCGTCCGTCGGATGGAGACGTTAAGCCTTGAGCAGACCCTTTGGTGCTACTCGACAGGAGTAGGTTATGTACCGGCACCGACTTTCGCCCTCTCACCTCGCACCCGACCCCGTAGAGAAACAGGACAAGGGTTGGGCAAATTTGCCGACTCCGTGGTCTAAATGTAGCGGGCTTGCCTATTACCTGGATGGTCCCGGGTTCAATGTCCGGCAAGGTCAGGGATTTTTACCTGAACCTGATTGCTGGTTTCAGGTTCACTCAGCCTACTTGACAGCAATTTAGGAGCTATTGAGGGTGAGATAGTGGCGCCGGTATAGAAAGCCAACAATAACGGCCCAGAAAGTTCGTCTCGCTGACCACGAGTCACCTTTTGTGATCTGTAGGATTTCGGACTTAGAAGCGGTCTCGTAGTAGGCTCAGTACTGTAGTGTCATGGGATCTGTTCGATTGTTTTAATAATAATTTGTCTATTATTAAGATACTCGACAAGGAGTTGATAATGACTAATTGTAAAAGTTCCTGAAGATATTAACTTGCACTTACTTCAAGCATATATGGTAGTTTACGATATGGAACGCTTGGGAGAAAAAAAGAAGTGGTGCGGTAGCGGAAATAATGTCAGCAACATGTGGTAAATATCTTTTCTACAAACAAGAACTTGTCAGCAAGTTTGAGAAAAAGAGCCTCCTTCCTTTCCAGCGTTCCCATTTTGTGAGCATCTTCAACTCGCTTTCAAGAGAAGGTTCCGTGCCGAATGAGAGGCAATGAAGCAGGGAATTGCAAGTCAAGCTTACAGCAGACTGCGTGTGATACATCACGAAGACGTTTCGAGCCCGCAGGGAACCAAGAATTGAATCTGCGGACTTGTCAAATGTTCTGTAATGAACACATCAGCCCAGAGCTCCGAGAATTGATTGAATTTTAGGGATACAGTGAGACTAATATCATCAATGTTAGGCTCAAGTGGAACAGTGTACAGTCAGCGTAGTCTAACGCAAGTGCCTAAGGGAGACACTTTGCAATTTCTACCTAATTATTTTAGTTATTTTCTGCTGCAGTAGGTTGCATTTTGACCATATCCTTGACTAATTGGTTAACGTGGAGTCCTTCGATTTATGTGGTACCGAGTTCAATTCCCGGTCGGGACGGGACTTTTAATTGCATCTGGTTCATTCCTCTGACTCGTCCCCAATACACTCCTTCAGAAAGACACGGCACTCCACACTATCAACCAACCATCACCTAAAAAGTAAGAGTGAATACATCCCTCCACATAGAGTTTGCGTTAGGAAGGGCCTCCAGCGGTAAAATAGGGCCATGTCCACAAGGGCGACACAGTCCGCACCCGTGACCATACCAATGTTGAACTATTGCTAACATTCATATTGTAGTACTATGGAAATCACTACTAGTAGGTATATTTCGGCGTGTGATAGATTAATGTAACATAAATGCATTTTTAGTAAACTATTTAATGACAAGTAAAATAAATCGAAAAATACATGTCTTATCTACTTTTCAACATATAAACCAAGTTATTAGAGATATTTCTCCCACCGTGACATCACGCTGAAAATGCCTCGTTTAGAACTCTACTCCCTTGTAGTATAGTCACCTATGCACGACCGAATTTACTTCTTCATTTGAACTGAAACGTTGACCTCCTACGAATTTCTTTAGTAACCCGAAGAAGTGAAAGTGAATATCTGAACTGTATGGTGGATTACATCATTTCCCAGCCATACTTCTCAATTTGTGCATGAATAGAAACCACAACGCAAGGGGCGAGCATTGTAAAATTTTTCACTCATTACGTGACCTTGAATTTCCTAGGTGGGGGGGGGGGGGTGTCCTGAAGTTTGCATACAATATTGGCCCAATCCGTTTCGGGCATGGAGGGATATGACAAGGATTTATCATTAGTCACCATACCTTCTAGACTTCATCAGCGTAACAGAACATTTCCTGGCACTTCTGGCAGCTCTTTGGGCATCCCAGTCCGTCATGCACAATACTGTACACTGTGAGTTGTTGAGTTGTTCCAAGGTTCCCAAAACCATCCACTGATCGTTCCAAATTGCCGCTTCAATGCATCTGACACAGTGGGTGAAGTTGAAACAGTCAGAGGTCGATCAGAGCGCGGTTCATCGGTAATATTTACTCAGGCCCCTTCAAAAAATCTGTACCATCTGGAGATGACATTACGATCCATACATTTCTAACATTTACCTATGAATTTAGCTCAGTGATTTTCCTTTTGTCGACAAAAAACACACTACAACCCTCTATTCCACATCCGTAAATGATACTAGCACACATACCGTCTTTGCTCACTATTTCCTGGTTATTCTATCAGGACAACACCTGATCGAGCCATCGTACATACTGTAGCCCTATATTCTTTTATATAGGGATATTCATAATTGAATATGTTCAACACGTCGTTTGCATAAAATGAGAGAAACACCAAGCTTTGGAATCACCACGTACTAGGAAAATAAATAATGACTTCAAAATTCCCATAAAGTATTAAGTGCAAAATAAAAGGCTTTTTAGTTTGTTTTGGCTTAAAACGCTCATCTCTCCTATAAACAATTTTATTATGAAGCATAATAATGCCGAATATTATGCCGCTTCTGTGGCAAAAATGTCATGTTTTCATAAAATTAAACGAAGAAAAATAGGCTTCGAAAAAACTAGCATCTCCTCAAGCAACCGTACTGACACACACCCTACTAACTTCTATACTGATAATGTTTACTTTAACCCTACGTATAACCGCGGCGGCTGGCGCGACTTTAGCCGGCTACATATTATATTACTAATTCCAAGTCACCTTGATAAATAATATTAAATACTGCAAATATACCTTACTATTTAAGCACTAGAGATCTATATCCACAATAATTCACATGCAAAACATACAAAAAGTAAACATCTAAGTAAGAATAAAACTTTTAAAACTTATCGTTAAATAATGGGTCAAACAATATATTATTACTAATACATATAACATCACATAATTAGTTATATATAATACAATGTACCCGTTTTGAGTATTTCCTGGCGTTGAATTTTCATCATGTTTTTCGCCCCTACACAATGTTTTGAGCATCAGAACAGGTAACTGCAGCCTGTCACCGCTAGGCGTGCACAGCTTCTGAGTCAGTGACGTGGGGAAGTACAAGCCGACTGAGGGGAAGAGACTTGCGCTCGAGTACACAGGTAGGCCTATTTCTAGCATGGGCACTGTGCTTACGGCGGGCAAGGTTTCGAAAACTCCATGTTACCGATTTCTCATTGATGTCTATCATGAATAAATAGGGGCGCACAGCGATTTGTTCGGTAGTAAGGTAAGGGTGTATTCTGCTCGAAGGCAGGTCCGAACCTCCGCATAGGTGTGGCTGAGTCAGAGTTTACGTACGGTAGGATGGCCCATTCCTTTTCGCTCCTCTATTCCCTTACTCCTCACCAACAGCGTGTGGCAACCCATTCAAATCTTGACCATGCCCAATGTTGCTTAACTTCGGAGATCTCACGGGATCCGGTGTATCATCACGGCTACGGCAGTTGGCTATTCGGTAGAATGGTGACCGTATATCAATGTCAATATTCTGGGAGGTTTATGCATATGGTCTAAATTTTAATGCCCAGTTTTATCGGGAGGATGCCACCATCAGAGTTCATTAATATGCCAACTTTTATGACATCGAGTGCCAAGATTTTTGCTCGTTCCGGTCAAAGATGGAACCCGAGAACTTGCCATAATAAAATTGACCTACTACCTGTAATTCACCGAGGCAGCTGAGATTCCTGTCCGCCTCTGTGGTGTAGTGGTTAGTGTGATTAGCTCCTACCCCCGGAGGTCCGGGCTCGATTCTCGGCTCTGCCAAGAAATTTGAAAAGTGGTACGAGGGCTGAAACCGGATCCACTCAGCCTCGGGAGGTCAACTGAGTAGAGGTGGGTTCGATTCCCACCTCAGCCATCCTGGAAGTGGTTTTCCGTGGTTTCCCACTTCTCCAGGCAAATGCCGGGATGGTACCTAACTTAAGGCCACGGCCGCTTCCTTTTCTCTTCATTGTCTATCCCTTCCAATCTTCCTCTCCCCCCGTAAGGCCCCTGTTCAGCATAGAAGGTGAGGCTGCCTGGGCGATGTACTGGTCATCTTCCCCAGTTGTATCCCCCGACCCAGAGTCTGAAGCTCCAGGACACTGCCATTGAGGCGGTAGAGCTGGGATCCCTCGCTGAGTCCGAAGGGAAAGGCAACCCTGGAGGGTAAGCAGATTAAGGCAGACAGCTGAGATTCCTCTTTTGAATTGCATTGATGGAACATAGATACCCACTTTCTTAGTCCTTTTGATCAATCTCAGATTCGTGACTAAACGGAAAATCGTATCAGAGCCAGATGGGTGCGAAAATATTGTACCGTCCCTTAGATCATGTAAACTATTTATTTGGATGAATGTCTTCTTCAATATTTGTCTCTCATATTCCCCTGCCGTACACAAACAAAGAGGGAATGAATGAACGAAAGTGAACTGTGAGTTATTGCATGGCATCGTGCATGCGAGCACATGAAGAGCCATAATTAAAATATGGATTTCTCTGCTAGCAATTTAGGAGAGAAACCTACAGCTATGGTGCAGACCATTACTCGTAAAATATATATGCGAGAGGGGAAGACAACCTTTGTTTCATTTTTAGAGGCAGTAAGTATGAGAGCATGGAGGGTCTATATGCAGCTAACTATCTGAAAGTGGGGAGAGGACGAGAAAACATATGGGGTATCAGATGCATTTTTATGTTCGAAAGGATGGGTAAGAGTCACGAAACGTTCAAGATTAGGATCTGTCAGGACCGTGGAAAGTATCAACCGCACTGAATGTCATCAAACGTGGAGACAACCCCTATTTTTTATAGCTTTAACTAATAGCTACTTTTCAGTCCATTGGAGGGGGGTTTGATTCCGCTATAACTTTGAAGTGTGTGGTGGCATTTCCGGCCAGGACGAGAGCCAAGTACGGAAGATGACGTTCCCCGGAGAGCTCATGAAACAAACTAGAAGACCTTAGAGATTCTTATAAATCCTTTAATAAATAAATAAATAAATAAATAAATAAATAAATAAATAAATAAATAAATAAATAAATAAATAAATAAATAAATAAATAAATAAATAAATAAATAAATACAATTTTCTTCTGTACACAGTTAAGCTACATTAGTATGTTATGAACATCTTTCTTTGTTTCATTAATCTGGAAGGATTTTATCAGTCATAGTTATTATCCGGGTCCATGGCTAAATTGTTAACATGCTGGCCTTTTAATACAAGTGTTCCTCGGTACGATTTTCGGCTGGGTAATGAGATTTTAATGTACTTCTTATTTATCTGTTTTCCATCCAGTGTCGGTTTTCCCCTCGGACTCAGCGAGGGATCCCACCTCTACCGCATCAATGGCAGTGTCCTGGAGCTTCAGACTCTGGGTCGGGGATACAAATGGGGAGGATGACCAGTACCTCGCCAAGGCGGCCTCACCTGCTATGATGAACAGGGGCCTTGCGGAGGATGGGAAGATTGGAAGGGATAGACAAGGAAGAGGGAAGCAAGCGGCCGTGGCCTTAAGTTAGGTACCATCCCGGCTTTTGCCTGGAGGAGACGTGGGAGACCACGAAAAACCGCTTACAGGATGGCTGAGGTGGGAATCGAACCCCCCTCTACTCAGTTGACCTCCCGAGGCTGAGTGGACCGCGTTCCAGTCCTCGTACCACTTTTCAAATTCATGACAGAGCCGGGAGTCGAACCCAGTCCTCCGGGGTGGTAGCTAATCACACTAACCACCACACCACAGGAGGCGGACGATTTTAATTCACATTGGTTGTTTATTGTGGCTCGCAGATAGGTCTTATGGCGACGATGGGATAGGAAAGGCCTAGGAGTTGGAAGGAAGCGGCCGTGGCCGTAATTTGCCTGGTGTGAAAATGGGAAACCACGGACAACCATTTTCAGGGCTGCCGATAGTGGGATTCGAACCTACTATCTCCCGGATGCAAGCTCACAGCCGCGCGCCTCTACACGCACGGCCAACTCGCCCGGAGTATAATCGTTACAGACGCGCATGTTGCCTATAGGGAGTCAACTCGAAAGACCTGCACCAAGGCTCTATGGAGGCCACGCACCATTAAAAATACATACAGTAATTGTTATTTCTCACTAGTGTGCGGATGTAAGAGCTACTACATGTTAATTTTTCCTTGTGGAGAGGTCTCATTAACTTGATCTATGCCAGGCTGAGTGGCTCAGACGGTTGAGGAGCTGGCCTTCTGACCCCAGCTTGGCAGGTTCGATCCTGACTCAGTCCGGTGGTATTTGAAGGTGCTCAAATACGTCAGCGTTGTGTCGGTAGATTTACTGGCACATAAAAGAACTCCTGCGCGACTAAATTCCTCCACCTCGGCGTCACCGAAAAACCGTAAAAGTACTGTAGTTGGTGCAACGTAAAGCAAATAACATTATTATTAAATTGATCTGTGGGTTATCAAATTCTTTGGTACACGCAACTTCATTCAAATGTATTCTAAGTTTGCTCAAACTATACGTGATAAAAGTACTTAAAGGATATACTATGTGTGTACAGTAAATTGTGTCATTTATCCGGGGGTGCATCAGTTATTTGGCCTCTTAATCGGAGGTCCCGCGTTCAGTTTGCGGCCAGTTCGGGATTTCAATTCAGTCCCGAGGTCTGGAATGTGTTTCACTTAGCTTCCTGAGACCAACTGAGCATCTGTCTGACATGAAACAAGCGGATCTGGCCGAGAATGTCGTAATAGAGCAAATGCCTGAAAAGCCATACATCTAATTTTTGATCTGATTTTTGATATGCTGTATTGGTGGAAACATATCTAATTCCCTCCTTGGGAACTTAGAATTTCCAATGTCGTAATTCAGACCAAATGGCATTCCAGTATCTGGAGGCCATGTAGCTGTACAGCAGTCGCCTTGGCAGGCCAGAAACCTTATAGTTATTCCGTAACGGGTTTGTTGCTTTTGTTGTTGGGTTGCCAAATTCTGCAGCTGGCTTTGGCACACCGAAATTTAACTTCAAGCCAACTAATTTCACCCAATCTAAAAGTAACGAAAGAACACCTAAAATGGTATGCGTGTCCATTGCATCATTTATTAGAAATCAGAGGGAGCGATTATCGATTTAACGCCGCTCTAATACATACCGGATTTCACTGATGGTGAGGAATGGCTAAGACCGGGAAGGTAGTGGTCATGGCCTTAATTAAGATACCGCTCAGTCATTTGCCTATTTTTAGAGTAGAAAGCTAAAGGAATTCAATTCAGTCCCGAGGTCTGGAATGTGTTTCACTTAGCTTCCTGAGACCAACTGAGCATCTGTCTGACATGAAACAAGCGGATCTACCCGAGAATGTCGTTTTCAGGACTGTCGGCAATGGAGTTTGAACCCACCATCTTCCGACTGCAAGGACCCCTAATGCGTAGCAATACGCTAAAAAGAAGTAAATTCGTGTCCTCATTGTGAGGTAATAAAGCTCTTTTCAGGAGCATGTAGGTGAGCTGCATGTACCAATTTTACCACATAACAGCCCTCCTGATATTTTAAAATATTTGGCAGTACCGGAAGTCGAAACAAGGCCACCAAGGACGGCAACTAACCCTTACGCTACGGAGACGGACAGCAGTGCAGTGCACTGGTATTATACCACTGATGCTGGGTTGAATGATTCAGTTGGTAGAGTGCTGTCCTTCTGAGCCTTAGTCGGCGGGTTAAGCGTGGACTCAATCCAGTGTTATTTGTAATTGTTCAAATACGCAAGCCTTGTGTCGATAGATTTATGGGCATGCGGCACAATATTCTTCCTCCTCTGAGCATCTGAAAACAGTCAAAATATTTAGTTGGACACAGAACTATTCTTCTTCTTCGTTATGTCCGACTAAGGAGCGTGATTGAACATATTTAGCCGATATTTTCTCGTTGCGGTTCTTCTTGCGATCTCCTGACCAGGTTTTACTGGCGGTAGTGCTTGGATGGTGTGTAAATCGGTAATAGTCGACTAATTTTCTGATCTTAGATCTGTCTAATACAATGTCATCTATGATGCCTATTTCCTGCATATCTTTTCCACCTTCGAGCATCCAAGTTTTTTTTTTTTAATTTCAGAATTCTTTTGGTCAATCTCTGCTTACTCATTTTGAGAATATGTCCATAAAATTCCAAACGACTTTTCCTAAATGTGTCTGAGATTTTCTTTGAGTGTTGATACCAGCTTTCCGCTGTATGGACTGGCCCGAACACTTTTCTTTAGGTTCTTTTTTCTTGACTCTCTACATCTTTAATCAATGATCTGCCGCCAATGATCCGTGTTTCAGATGCGTATAGTCCGAAATTTATTATTATTATTATTATTATTATTATTATTATTATTATTATTATTATTATTATTATTATTATTATTATTATTTGTTTGTTTGTTTGTTTGTATCGGCCTGCTAAGGACCACGTTATTTCTTCTCTGGGCTTTGATCTTTGCCCAGTGCTCCTTCATTCGTTGCCGGTGTTGCCCTTTACTTTCCTCCGTTCATGTCTTTCCCGTCTTCAACTTTGGCCTTTCTTGAAAACCCTGGTGGTCTTTTAGTTCCCTCCTGAGTGGGTTGCGTTCTTGTATATCTTCATAGGTTATCCCCAGCTCCTGTAGGTCTCTTTCCACCTCCTTGAACCAAGTTGGCTGGGTCCTCTGTTTTTAAGTTGTATCTCAAAACTCTTTCCTAAACATCTACATCAAGATTGATCTTAATAAAATCTTCCCGGAAAGGAAAATAAATGCAATTATCATGTGTTCTCAGCACACCTACTGGACTGGACATTAATAAGAGAAAACTATGCCTGAGATATATTTCAAAAGTATACTTCTAGATTAATGGAACAACGCCAGATGAATGCCATATCTTAAAATAATAATAATAATAATAATAATAATAATAATAATAATAATAATAATAATAATAATAATAATAACCACAGACGTTTACAATAAAAAGTCTATATCCTTGAACGCAAAACTCAGACATTACTGCACTATCATAAGACCAGAGGTTTTGTGTGCAGCGGAATGCCTTGCTATGAACAAGAAAGATCTGATAGAAAAATTGGAAATTAAAGATAGAAAGATCTTAAGGAAAATTCTTGGCTCAATTAAAGACAAAGATGAATATAGACGTCGGCATAACTATGAGCTGTATATTCAAGACCAGAAGATCTCTAATGTCATGTGGAGAAGGAGAATTGCATTTTATGGCCACTTGCTAAGTTTGAAACCCACACGACTATCGAACCAGATCTTTACCTATTTTAAAGATAACATCTCAAAATCCTTCCTTCTGATAATAACTACAACTTATCCGAACTGTAAATTGGCCTACCAAGACAAGCAGTAGAAGAAATGCTATTGTATGCGCAGTCCTCAGCCCGAAGGCTGGTTGGATCCTCAAGAATTCCATACCGAGCTCGATAGCTGCAGTCGCTTAAGTGCGGCCAGTATCCAGTAATCGGGAGATAGAGGGTTCGAGCCCCACTGTCGGCAGCCCTGAAGATGGTTTTCCGTGGTTTCCCATTTTCACGCTAGGCAAATGCTTCCCGTTGCTTTCCTCACTGAGCCAGAAGTTGCTATTACATATTGGATCTAAACAAGGGTGTAACATTTCATTTCAAAAATCCCAAATGCATTGGCTGCGATTCGAACCGTGGTCATCTTATCGGTTATCCAGTGTTGATATTACTCGGCTAACGCGTCCTTCAAGGAGAAATTTCTCTAGATCTCTGTACAATCAGCATAGTCTTGCGAGATTTCTTGTTCTGTCTCTATACTGTACATTTCAAGATTGCTGGGAATTATAAAACCAGAGCTGTACTGGGTACTTTCTTCCTAATATATTGCCATGTAATGTAATCTTAATGTGTGAGACCACGTCAAAGTGGAACAGAATGACACCAGCAAGTGTATGGACGTTCCCGCATCTTTTTACTTTCTTCACACTGTGTCTCGACACTAGTTAAACAAACAATTAGTATTTAATTAAGAGTGGAACAAGAAATGCTTCTTAAGAGGAACACCCATACTGGGTCACGCGAAAGTTACAGAAACAGTGATTCTCTTTCACGCATTCTTCACATGAAAAAAAGCCTGTGTTATGTTAAACAAATAATCCTCCCCTCAGTTTACACTAACCTAGAAATCCCCTTGGAGAATGACAGTCCATGTTATTTTCGTTTCTTCCCGTTCACCATGTTTTGTGTCTCTAGACAAGGCTACAAATTAGAAGGCAGTTGAAATATCCCCTCAATAAAAGACATTTACTGTTATCCTAAACACGGCACGTATTCTTAGTTCCATTCCTTACTATTTCTGTCCTCGACGCTAGTCGCCTTTCAAACAGTTGTAAAGATCTCACAGAATTAGTCTGACGAATCATTTTCCATTTCTTAATTTTTTTTCATACTTCCAAATTTATGGATTACCGTTGGGCAAAGTATACCACAAAAATTGTATTACTTTCTTTCTGAATCTGCTTACTCTCCAGGGTCGGTCTTCCCCTCGGACTCAGCGAAGGACCCCAACTCTACCGCAGCAAGGGCAGTGTCCTGGAGCTTCAGACTCTGGGTCGGGGGATATAACTGGGGAGGATGACCAGTACCTCGCCCAAGCGGCCTCACCTGCTATGCTGAACAAGGGCCTTGCGGAGGGATGGGATGATTGGATGGGACAGGCAAGGAAGTGGGAAGGAAGCGGCCGTGGCCTTAAGTTAGGCACCAGCGCGGCATTTGCCTGGAGGAGAAGTGGGAAACCACGGAAAACCAATTCCAGGATGGCTAAGGTGGGAATAGAAGCCACCTCTACTCAGTTGACCTCCCAAGGCTGAGTGGACCCTGTTCCAGCCCTCGTACCACTTTCCAAATTTCGTGGCAGTGCCGGGAATCGAACCCAGGCCTCCGGGGGCGACAGATAACCACACTAACCACTTCACCACAGAGGCGGACAAAAAAAAGTTTTACTGCAGTATATAAATCTGTAAACGTAGTCTTCGTTTTTCATTTTTCCTTTCTTCCTTTCTTAATCCGTTTACCGTCAAGGGTTGCTTATTCGCTCGGACTCAGCGAGGGATCACATTTTTAGCGTCCCAAGGGCAGTGTCCTGGAGCGTGAGAGATTTGATCGGGGATACAACTGGGAAGGAGGACCAGTGCCTCGCCCAGGCAGCCTTACCTGCTATGCTGTACAGCGGTCTTGTGGGGAATGGGAAGATTGGAAGGAATAGACAAGGAAGAGAGAAAGAATTGACCGTGGCCTTAAGTTAGGTACCATTTCGGCATTTGTCCGGAGAAGAAGTGGGAAATCTCGGAAAACCATTTCGAGGATGGCTGAGGTGGGAATCGAACCCAGGACTCCGGGGGGTGACAGTGGATCACAATAAACACTACACCACAGAGGCGAATTGTTCTTCTTCTTCTTCTTTTCCGACTGCGTTTTCCACACCTGTGGTGTCGCGCGCGCGAACTACGTCGCACACGTGGATTTGGCCCTATTTTACGGCCGTATGCCCTTCCTGACGCCAACCCTATATGGAGGGATGTAATCACTATTGCGTGGTTTTGCGGTGGTACCACAGAGGATGACTATTAATTTATTTATTTATTTATTCATACTTTCCAATTTATGTGTTGCCACAGGACAAAGTAGGCTATATCACACAAAGTGTATTACTACAGTATAAAAGTCTGTAAACATATTACATTATAAATTTAGAAACATTATACAATTTTGACCAAGATAGTTATAAAGATGATTGCTTAGAAGTTGAAGGCTAATAATGCCATGTCTTTGTATGGATTATTTCCAAGATGGAAATGAGAACAAAACTGTTGAAATAATTTCGGAATGATACCCCCTGCAACCCACTAGCAATCCAATGACTGTGACTCACTTTCAATTGTATGCGGTTTTGAAGAAGTCGTATATTGGTTCTTATAGAATATTTATTTCTTCTCTTGAATTGTGAACATTAGAGCATTCTCATACAGAAGTCGACCGAATCAGTAATTTGCGGGTTAGTCTACAATGATACTTCAGTCCAGCATTGACATATATTTCAATACACTATGTTCTTTGCTATGCTTATATATAATATGTTATGTATCCGGATGGAGGAATTTAGTTCAGATTGTATTGTAATAATACCTTATCGATGTCATGTTCACTTTAGAAAGAATGTATTAGGAAAGTTATAAAAATAACTGACCCTCTTGGAGAATAACAGAATCTCAGACGACAGTGAATATTGTTAAACGTTCCTTGAGTGAGTGATTTTTGCCTGTTATTATATTAGCATCAAAATACAATCATGCATAATATATAAAGCTTTTAAATGTGGTGTTACAGAAGAAGCTGAAGGTGAGATGGGCAGATCGAATCACGAATGAAGAGATACTGAATTGTATTGGTGAGTTTTAGGAAATGCCGAGGTCTCGGGATTTCGTCCCTCAGGAGTTCTTTAGCATCTATCGGCATTTGACCACATTCAGTTACCACTGGCCTGAGGCGGGATCGAAACCACAAACGGAAACAAGTAACATTATTATTGATGGAACTGATTACCGAGCGGAGAGGCCAAGCTCTTAATTCGAGAGAAGAGTGGGATCGAACCGCACCATCGGCTTTCCTAGGAATGTTCTTTTGGCTTCCAATTTCGCTTCAAGGCAAATGTGGTGACATTTCTTATTCGTAGGGCGCAGCTGATTCTTTCCACATCGTTACCCAATTATTCATTTCATCTTCAATAATTCCTCAACTGAGGTTGGCGTCACGAAGGGCATCCGGACGTAGAAACATGCCATATATTTCAACCCATCCCCGACCTCGTATCGGGAAACGAGTCTAAGGGGGAGACAGTCACTGATGGAACTATTTAAAACCCGACCGTCCTTGTGCAGAGGATTCAGTACACGACTGTGTTGCAGTAATAACAACAACAAAAGCGCCACTACTACTACTAATCATCATCAGCATCATCATCAGGGGATTCAATCAGCCTCGTTCGAGGAGCTGGGTGATATTAGAGACAGTGGATTCTGTCTCAAATGTCAGGAAATATCTACAGGCCATCCGGATGGCCAGCAGTGGTCTTGGCAATGTAAGTACCTTGATTGGCTGCTACGTCTCGGATTTGTTATTTTATTATTATAATATTATTATTATTTGCGTATGGACCCTGTTGGATCATGCATTACATTTATGATTCGCCTTTCTAACAGACCATATTGCTTTCATTCTTTCGCTGTGTGCCTGTTTTCTTTCTTCTGACCACTTAGTCCCCGATCTTTTAGGGACTTCATTCTCTGGCTTCACTACCCATCTATGTATCTTGTGACGGTAAATGTTTCTGTCCACTATTTCTGACGGTTCTATCTGGGCCTTTTCCAGATCATTTGTGATATCTTGTATCCATGGTACGTTCTTCAGTTTTTCGGTATATGTCAAAATCTTGTGGGTTAGCCTTGAAGACGATAGTCTGTGAACGTGTCCATAGAATTTCAGTCTTCGTTTCCTGACGTCTGCGGCAAGGTTAGACAGTCTTTCCGTAGCTTTGCGTGATTTGAGCCTATACCCTTCTTCCTTTTTATCTGGGCCCAGAATTTTCCTCAAGATCTTCCTTTCCTCCTTCAAGATGTTTTCCAGATCACCTTTATTATTAAGAACCAAGATTTCACTTGCATACAGCACTTCAGGTTTAATCACCGTATTGTAATGTTTGATTTTTGTATGTATGGACATGCACTTCTTGTTGTAGACGTCACGGGTTCTCCAATATGCTCTTTTGAGTTTTTGTAATCGAACTTTCTGTGCTTCCTTTTCCAACCCTGTTGGTTCTAGGATCTCACCGAGATATTTAAAGTATGGAACTCGTTTGATGTGTTATTTTATTGTTATTAATAAATTATTATTATTATTATTATTATTATTATTATTATTATTATTATCGTTATTATTTGCGTATGGACGCTGTTGGATCACGCATTACATTTATGATTCGCCTTTCTAACAGACCATATTGCTTTCATTCTTTCACTGTGTGCCTGTTTTCTTTCCTCTTACCACTTAGTCCCCGATCTTTTAGGGACTTCATTCTCTGGCTTTACTACCCATATATTTATCTTATGACGATAAATGTTTCTGTCCAGTATTTCTGATGTTTCTATTTGGGACGTTTACTGATCATTTGTAACATCTTGTATCCATAAAATAAATATTTTTATTTATTTTAATTATTCTGACACCAATACGTGTTTGCGAAAAGGACACAGACTAGCTCACAAATTCTTTGAAGATATAATTGAGTTGTTGGTTTCGTAAAAGGAATATCAATGTAGTCAAGAATATGAACACTATTTTATGCCGTCGGTAGGAAATAAAATACTATGTTTTCCATACAAATGGTTTCGCATTATTGCCACTGAGAATTTTATAATCGTGCAAACAATTTTGTCTCGAATATCTCTCGTCCAGTGTGTGCGATTACCACCATTCGACAACATTTCTGGGGATGGTGCGTAGTCCTCTTCCTCGTATGTTCCTCACGATGTAGGTTCTCTGGAAGTAGGGTATTGTTGGTGCATATGCAGTACATTCTGTTTTCCTTAATCTACGTCATCTGGCTGGGAAGGAGAGTCTTCAATCCTTATCGTAGGGTCGATGATTTCTGCTTTGTTTTGTCTCCGATTGAATGGCAATCATATCAATACCGACAGTTACTTCCACCTTTTGCTACACAGTGGACTTGTTCATGAACCTCAAGGCTTTTCTCTTTGAGACTGCTCGCTAATAAAGATCTCACGGTGTTATGACGCTTAAATCGAAGTAATGATAATATTTGTTTAATGACAATTACTGACGGTTGCAACGCACGTTTTTTGTGTGTGAATATTGTTGTAAAAAATACAGTGATACGTGCATGTAGCATTTAAGTACTGAAATGTTAAACACAATGTTAATGATTTTACGTCACATAAATACTTTTACCGGTTACATAAATGCTAAGGTACCAGAAGTTTGTCCCGCAGGAGTTCTGTAACCTGCCAATGAATCTACCGACACGAGGCTGACGTATTTGAGCATTTTCAAATGCCACTGTACTGAGCCAAGATTGATCATTTCGAGCTGGGCTCAGAAAGCCAGCGCTCCACCGTCTGAGCTATTCAGCCCGGCATACTGAAATGTGCCCAACAACTGTAATGAGGTTCGGTATCATAATATTGTGCACATCAAGTAAGAACCTCATGAACTGCACTATCTGATTGGCCAAGAAGAACTAGGTATTGTACAGTTAGGAACACAGGTGTTTCATTGACAAAACTACGTCAAAATTTCTTCCAAATTTTATTCATTCCTCTCACTCACTACCTCAGTGCTTACTAATTTTATACGTGATTGAAACAAGGAATTACTTCAATCGTAGGAAATTACCTACCTATACTTTTTACACGACTCTTTTATTGCTATTTTGGTCTGTGTAATTCAGTGTTCCTAAAAATATCTCCACTTGTGAAGTTGAGTGACGTATCTAAAGTGTGTTCTTTTAATGATAAAGTCCCCACGCCCTTTCAGCCACGCGATTCCCAGTACTGCAGGACGGTTATTCTCTCTCTTTAGTCTTTAGAGAAAAACAGAACGTGACTTTGAAACAGTACAGTAGCTGAGAACAAATGACTCTTGTCTTTTTACCGATAGAAGATGTAGGTGACATGAGTGACAAAAAGTTCAAACGAAACAAAATGAAACATTCCTTCTTTCTTACTTGTTGCTTTGCAGGCATGATAGCTGAATGGTGTCATTATAAGCTTCTCATCGAGAGTTCTGTGATTCAAGTTCCAGTAAGTGGAATTTTGAAGTAATTCTCGTCCATATAAAATTATATATAGAATTTGCGATCCCGTGGTTGTGATTGCGACGCGTAGAATTAATTGCGTGTTTGATTTTAATGCTTCCTTCTTTATTTAATTATTATGTTATTTCTTCTTTCGCTTTTTTTATATGACCACCATTCCTTTATTCCGATATCTGATTCTTATGGTGTGGAAGGTTCTATCGAAATTTACTACGAATCATTTATTTCAAACACTGGCCAATCAACGTTGTAATTTTTTTTATTTATTTAACTGACTACCTATATTGTTAATTCTTCTTACATGGAGTATGTTCTAGACAATGAAATGTATACATTAAAATTATTATTATTACTTTCCGCTTAGGGCCAATAAAAACCATATTAAATAATTGTTACACATTTTTGGAAGTCATCTCTGCAGCGCAGAATCGCTGCACATTTTCCTACGCAGATGTCGTCGTTCCATCGTCCAACCACTGTTCTGTTATTGTTCTTCATGGAAGCCTTTGAAGTTGTTGATTTGTAACCGGTACTTTGAGCGATTTGAGATGCCCTCTAGCCTTAGTCCAGCTTTATTCAAGTCCTTCCTTACCTCATGGATTCACTTATCAGAAACTTTAGGACTACTATCAAGTATCAGAAAAATGTGTTTTGTCAATCGCTTTACATCCGTTCTGAAGAGGTGACCATCGAATTTCGGTCTTCTTTTCCTAATAGTCTCCATCAGTTGTTCACTTTCGCGATACAGCTCTTCACGTCTCCTAACCTAAATTGACCATTTACAACTTTTTGGACCCAATATCTTGCGAAGAATTTTTTTCTCAACCTTCTCATCGTCTCTGAGACTAGCCTTCCCAGTCTTCAGAGGCACGTACTGACATATATTTACATTTAGTCACAGTGTTGTAGTGTCTGATATTCGCCTGTAATGATATTGTTTTTTTTCTTATAAAGGTTAAGAGTTCTACGAAAATTAGTGACCATCTTTCCTGTTGGCTTCCGTTTCCAATCTCACCGAGGTATCTGAAGCTCTCAATCCTACCATGCCTTGTGTTTAGGTGATGGGATGCAGTTTTAATGTTTGTGATGAACTTTCTTTTCTCAAAGGAATATAAATAGAATACAAATATATGATTATACCCGGGTGAGCAGAATAAAGTGGAACCGTCACATCCTGTTCACGGGAATTCCTAAGTGAGTGAGTCGGCCGGTGACTAAATACAGTGCTAGATGCACTCAAGGCCGCGTTACCACGCCAGGTTTCTGTTTTTGTTGAACATTTGCAAACGTGGCACCTATTTCGTTGGTGACATTAGTACAGTGTGTGAATTCAGTGAAACGGCTCAGGTGGTTCAAGTCAGGTATCGGTATTCTGTACCCCAAAGAGTATTCAATTACGATTCATACATCCGTACAAAAAGTGTGAGGGCCGCAAGGAGATCAAGATAAGTTTCCTGATGTTCAAGTTCCAAGTTGGACTTCGATTCATAGATTTAGTAAATAAATTACGTAGGACAGGAAGTCTTCTTGATAAGAAACGTAATAAACCACGTACAGTAATCAAATAAGGAATTGTAGGTAACATTGGTAACGCTCTAGAAAGGTCTCCTACAAAATCACTTCGATGACTTGCTCAGGAAATGGAAATTTCCCGTGGTTCTGTTCGAAAGGGTACAAAGTTACTGAAGGGTAAGGAACAAATATCCTAAGCTGGTGCCAGAAATGCTTGAACAACGAAGGGAGGCCGTTTCAACTACTCCTGGCGTGATATATGCGAGTACTTTTATATTTTTGTGTTGTTTGTTTCTTGTGTGTTAGAAATAGCTTACTCGACAATGTATTTACTGCGGAGTTCCTTTCACGCACGCACCTCCCGTGTGCAGGCTGCGCTGCCGGTCTGCGGGACCGGATCCGCTTTATGTTGCTCACCCTGTGTATATATACCATATTTATATATAAAATGTATATGTTCAATACAGTGACTCACGACACAGTATAGGACTGACCTTCTCGGTCCCAAATTGGCAGATTCGATTCCGGCCCAGCCTAGAGGTATCTAAAGATAGTGAAATACTTCACCAACGCGTCGGTAGATTTAGAGGTTTGTAAAAGAAATACAGTGAATCAAAATTATGGCACAACGGCGTCTCCGAAATCTATAAGCATAGTTTGAAGGACGTAAAACCAATAAGACTAGTGAGATATATGTTTGTGATGTGGTGAAATAAAATAAATCTGGTGGTGGTCAATCGTTATACGATGAAGACATTTCTGTGAAAGCAGCAGGTCTGAGGAATTGTGGTGGGTTCAAAATGAAAGGACGAACAGATGAACAACGGGGTTTTGGGTGAGTCCTGAAGGAGATTGTGAAAATATCTCAATATAACCGGATGATATTCAGAAGGAGTGATCGGTAAATAGGATGGATGATGAGGATGATAATAATAATAATAATAATAATAATAATAATAATAATAATAATAATAATAATAATAATAATAATAATAATAATAATAATAATAACTGTTGCACGGCATAGTGAAGTTTGGGATTAGAACATAAAACTATATAGACTCCAAAGGACGTTAGCGGTTAGTGGTTCGAACTATCGCCGACAGCCCTGAAGGTGTTCTCCACGATTTTCTCACTGAGCAAATATTGGGGCTATATGTCATTTAAGGCTATGGCTGCTTCCTCGTCCTTCCTTTCCCATCCCAGTGCGACTTCACTAGCAAATCATGAAAATTAAATCAGATTGTATTACTTTTACTTTTCTCTTAGTAATTAATGTTAAGGGCGTTATCTTAATTTTGCTGCGTTGCAACAGGCCTCAAGGAACTTCATTATGATATTTTTTTCTTACCCTTTGGCCACGCGTTGATGCTGAGAGACACACATCACGTTGCAGTGTAACTTCTTACGTACAGATGCTTCGCTTTCGGCGTTCCTGGAGAGTTCGAAAGGTGTGGGTGGAGTGGCACGGTAGTGATGTAAAGAATATAAAGTGAGGTAGCTTTAGGCGTCAACTTAATAAAAGCTGCAAAGATTTCCTCTCTCTTACATATGTTTTGTTTGGAAGGAACCAACTTTGTGAGGTTATGCTCATTGCAACTGAATGATCTTAACGCAAAGGAAAATGATATACGCCTATCTATGAAAATATATAGCAAACTGAAGCTAAATAATGCCTTTCCTGGTAAAACCTAGTGTTTACAGTGCACTATGTCTTCTGGTATGGCCTAGAGCAATTTTGTTACTTTCATTGTTCTGTCTCAGTCTTATCCTTAGCTTTGGCATCAAAAAAGTACGAGCGATGCTAGTAATCCCATTCCTAACGCACATAGTCTCTGCTATGAATGGTGTGAAAATATAGCTCATAGGGTCGGTTGGTGCATGCATTTTAGTGGACTTGGCAGACTGATATGTAATAACAACTTCTGGCTCAGTGAGAAAAGCAACGAGAAACTACCTCGTTCCTCAGTTCCATAGTACGCTTCTTCAGTGAAACCTAAGCCATCTATTCCAGGCAATGGGATAGTTGTAGAGGATCCAACCAGCCTGCGGGATGAAGTTTGAACATAGACATTATGTGATTCAATAACTTACGGAATTATTTCTGAAGAAGTTTTGCAATAAATAAATAAATAAATAAATAAATAAATAAATAAATAAATAAATAAATAAATAAATAAATAAATAAATAAATAAATAAATAAATAAATAAATAAATCATATAAGCCAAATTCGTAATATTTGCTGAGTTACAGCAATTAGAAACAGGATCTGTGTGTGTGTGTGTGTGAGAGAGAGAGAGAGAGAGAGAGAGAGAGAGAGAGAGAGAGAGAGAGAAAGGAAGAGAGAGATATTAGAAGTATGACTTCTCACCAACGCACCCTCAGTTTCAGTCATGCCGAATATATCTGGTATTGTTGAAAGAGAACCGACAGCATAACTACAGTTTTGCGTCTTGATTCTAATATGAGTATAATGCGGAACTATTTTCTTCTTCTTCTTATACGATTTGTTTTACGTTTCTGTAATTACTTTTCCTGTTTTTCATAGGCTCCAACGTGCCATAATTTTGTCTCGCAGGATTTCTCTTGCGTGCCGGTAAATCTACGGATATGAGGCAAGTATGTGAGCACCTTCTAAAACCACCGGACTGAGCCAGGATCGAACCTGTCGAATTGGGCTCAGAAATACTGCGCTCTAACCGTCTGAGCCACTCAGATCATCTGTTCTTCTTCTTCTTCCTTTCTATCCTTACAATTAATTGGGGTTAGCAACTGTTGGGAATTTGGTCCACTTTTACGACCGGACGCTCTTCCTGACGCTAACCGTACGTGGAGAGATGTCGTGAATATGGTATGCTTCTGTCGCGGTTAGTAGTAGGGGTGTTATATGTAGATGAAGATAAGTGTAATGAGGCAGACACAAACAACCAGTCCCAGAGAGAGAGAGAGAGAGAGAGAGAGAGAGGAATTAAACATACGCAGTTTCAGTGAATGGCTAAATGTCATGGGAAGACACTCAATATGATGTTAATGACGAGTCCTCAAAACGGCAGCAATACGATGATTCACCGACTCTACAAGGTGTTGGGATCATTCTGGAGGGATCTGAACCCACGCATCTTGCACTGCTACCCACAATTGGTCTTGTGTGGTTAGTACGGGGTTTATGGAGCATACACTAGCTTCGACAGCATCCCGTAAATGCTCGACTGGATTGAGATCGAGTGATGTGGAGGGCCAATCCATGGTCGTAACTTCACTGGAGTGCTCCTCCAATCACCTGCGTGCCACCACAGAGCGGTGACATTGCGCATTGTCATGTTGAAACATGGCACCTCCATCAGGGTACTCTAGGGGCAGAAAGGGATGCAGATGGTCTGAAAGAATTTCCACATAACGTGCACCAGTCAGCTCTCCTTGCAGCCGGACAACGGGGTCTAATTATGACCATGAAAATGCCGCCCAGACCAGAATTGAGCCACCTTCCGCCTGGACACAATCTTGTTGACGCGCAGGATCCGTAGCTTCATGGGGGCATACGCCGTACTCTCACGTGCCCTTCAGCTCGATACAACTGGAACAGGGATTCATCGGACCATACCACACGCCGCCACTATTCCATGGTCCATTGCCGATGTTCGCGGGCCCATTCATGTCTGTGTCGAGGTGTCAGCAAAGGGACACGAGTTGGTCGTCGGCTGGTGAAGCCTATGAGTGCAGTTGCCTCGTTACAGTCCTGGTAGAAATGGGCTCCTGACTCTCAGCATTCAACTGGCTGGTGACCTGACTAACATTAGCCATCGAGCACCCAGTATGGTTGCGCGGAGACGACGTTATGTCCGTTCGTTAAACACCTCTGGTCTTCCCCTGCGGCGATTTACGTGGGTGGTGACATTCTCTCTGCGATATTGATGAGCCAACGTCGACAATGTTGACCTCGTATACTCCAATTCGCGTGAAATCTCTGCAATGCTATGCCGTGCGCCGATGATCATCCCACGTCCAAAGTCGGTTAACTCGCGACGACACTGGTGTCTGTGACAGTCTGCTCACCTACGCCGCAGCTAGCCGCAACGCGCAGGGATCATGTACGGCACATTTTCTAATAGGACACCCCTTACCATGACTTTTGACTGTTCAATGTATAATCTTCGGCCTAGCCGGGAATCGGACCTAGGATCCTTGGAACCAGGGGCCAGTACGCTAACAATTCACCCAAGGAGTCGGATTATTATTATTATTATTATTATTATTATTATTATTATTATTATTATTATTATTATTATTATTATTATTATTATTACTACTACAAGTTGCTTTTCGTTGCATCGACACAGACAGATCTTATGGCGACGATGGGATAGGAAAGGGCTAGGAGTGGGAAGGAAGCGGCCGTGGTCTTAATTAAGGTGCAGCCCCAGCATTTGCCTGGTGTGTAAATGGGCGACCACAGAAAACCATCTTCAGGCCTGCCGACGGTGAGGTACGAACCCACTACCTCCCGAGTGCAAGCTCACAGCTGAGCGCGCCTAACCGCACGGCCAACTCTCTCGGTGTTCTTCTTCTACTTCTTCTTCCACCGCTTTTACCACATCTGTGTGGTCGCGTGTGCGAAATGTGCCACACATTGTGGATTTGGCCCTGTTTTACGGCCGGATGCTCTTCCTGACGTCAACCTGATACGGAGGCGTGTAATTACTATCGCGTGTTTTTGTGGTGGTTGGTAGTGTAGTGTGTTGTCTGAATATGAAGAGGAAAGTTTTGGGACAAAGACAAACGCTCAGTCTCCGATCATAAGAATTAATCAGACGCGATTAAAACCGCCGACCCGACCGGGAATCGAACCCGAGACCCTCTGGACCAAATGCCAGCACGCTAATCATTTAGCCATGGAGCTGGAACAACTCGCTCGATATTATTATTATTATTATTATTATTATTATTATTATTATTATTATTATTATTATTATTATTATTATTAGTAGTAGTAGTAGTAGTAGTAGTAGTATTCGTCGAAGAAAGGACTACAGACTTCTGAAATGTAGATGCATCGGAGGTTGTTGAAGATTGCTTGGAGAGACCGTGTCACCGAAGACTTTCGCACTCCTCTGGGGCAATGATTAAAGTCTGACAGACGAAATGAAATTATATTAGAGAGTGTTGTTTGTATCCGTTGTGCCGTGAACGAATTCCTAATACTCGCTAAACGCAGAAACACTACTTCCTTCAAACCTTCCCAAATTATAAATATTGCGTGATAAAACTGATCATGAAAGGCAAAAATGCAGGGAAAAGTAGACGTGGGTGAAAATTATATTCTCGGTGCAAAAACTCCGAAAATGGTTCGACATTCACGACATGGGAACCCTAGTACTGGAAGCGAAAAACTGAAATAATTACTTAGTGATCGTCGCCAACTTTCTGTGATGAGACGGCACCAATGTATTATTATTATTATTATTATTATTATTATTATTATTATTATTATTATTATTATTATTATTCGCACCTTTTCCCAGAACCAAAATTATGTGTCAGGAAGTCTCAAGTATATTTCTGTAGCGTATAAACTATGATTTAACTGTCTAGAACTTGGAGCAGAATCCATCCTTTCACAGCGAATGTTTCTGTTTCACCATTACTCTGATGAACTGGCATAGACCCTTCCAATATATTTACGGATATAGGAAATACATCTTAGTATATGTCAGGAAAAAGGCTGGTGGGAAAGGAATAACTAAAAGAAAATAGGACCAAAGAGTGAGCCCTGGGGGAAGACTTGCTTGTGGCTCACCAGGGTTCTGGTTGATTTCCTTGTTGATTGAGGCGAGACAGTGAACAGCGATGACAAGCCAACCGTAACTCCCCGCATTTGTCTCACGCTACTGGTTGTGCCATCACGCGAACATTATCGAGTTGTGTTGCCGAATTCCAGTCGCCATCTAATTTGATCTTGTCAGCAGCAAGTCCTTGCTTTGTCACTATAGCATCAATCATCTACTCATACCAATTAGGTGTTGCTTTGTCCATTAAATACTTCAATTAAACATTTCCGTTTTGGCTACTGCTTACATGTATGTCCTCGGGGCAAAACGTAATCAAGGGACAATCTCCTTAATTCGCGGTAGAATATTGCAGAATTATTAGTGATACGTGGTGGCAGCTTCCTAAAGGAACCGTCCTTTTCTTAGATATTATTTGACATATTTAAATTATATCTTGAGGCGTAGGCCAATCAATAAGGCGATCTCTGGATCAGTGTTAAGAGTGTCGAGCCATGATCTTACGTCCGCGGCTGGAGTACATTTAGGGTAATTTCATGCGGAGGACTCTATTGGGAAGAGCTCCTGTTATTGCTGTGAGAAGATACGAAAGGCTTTTGCTATTTGGCCACTAGAGTTTACGAATTGTTATTAGCGTAACTGATTAGTTGAGTAGCTGACCCTTGGTCTAGGATAGGGAGGGCCCATCAGGACTGTGTTTTTTGTTTCATTATTTGGGTACATACTTTTCTCAAGAAAAGGTTTAATGATATATTAACACATGTTCTCGAAGTGGGAAGGGGTATATACCGCACGGCTTGTTTTATTTCTGGTATAACTTTCTAATGAGAAAGCGAAAGGCTGCAAGGTTCGTGCTTAATAATTTCAATCCTAGAAGTAGTGTTATTGGAATGATAGAAATACATAGGTGGAAGAAGAATAATGGTACAAAGAAACGAGCAAGATTATGTGCCATATCGGGGAGAGTTGAACAGTAGAGCACAAAAGTTCTGTTACATCAATCAATCAATCAATCAATCAATCAATCAATCAATCAATCAATCAATCAATCAATCAATCAATCAATCAATCAATCAATCAATCAATCAATCAATCAATCAATCAATCAATCAATCAATCAATCAATCAATCAATCAATCAATCAATCAATCAATCAATCAATCAATCAATCAATCAATCAATCAATCAATCAATCAATCAATCAATCAATCAATCAATCAATCAATCAATCAATCAATCAATCAATCAATCAATCAATCAATCAATCAATCAATCAATCAATCAATCAATCAATCAATCAATCAATCAATCAATCAATCAATCAATCAATCAATCAATCAATCAATCAATCAATCAATCAATCAATCAATCAATCAATCAATCAATCAATCAATCAATCAATCAATCCTGATCTGCATTTAGGGCAGTCGCCCAGGTGGCAGATTCCCTATCTGTTGTTTTCCTAGCCTTTTCTTAAGCGATTGCAAATAAATTGAACATTTTTTGAACATCTCCCTCGGTAAGTTATTCCAATCCCTAACCCCCCTTCCTATAAATAAATATTTGCCCCAATTTGTCCTTTTGAATTCCAACTTTATCTTCATATTATGTATGATCTTTCCTACTTTTAAAGAACCATCCAAACTTATTCGCCTACTGATGTCATTCAACGCCATCTCTCGTCTGACAGCTCGGAACATACCACTTAGTCGAGCAGCTCGTCTTATTTCTCCCAAGTCTTCCCAGCCCAAATTGCAACATTTTTGTAACGCTACTCTTTTGTCGGAAAACTCACAGAACAAATCGAGCTGTTTTCTTTGGATTTTTTACAGTTCTTGAATCAAGTATTACTAGTGAGGATCCCATACACTGGAACCATACTCTAGTTGGAGTCTTACCAGAGACTTATACGCCCTCTCCTTTACATCCTTACTACAACCCCTAAATAGCCTCATACCCATGTGCAGAGATCTGTACCCTTTATTAGCAATAATATTTATATAATTACCCAAATGAATATCGTTCCTTATATTAAGACCTAGGTACTTACAATGATCCCCAAAAGGAACTTTCACCCCATCAACGCAGTAATTAAAACTGAGAGGACTTTTCCTATTTGTGAAACTCACAACCTGACTTTTATCCCCGTTTATCATCATACCATTGCGTACTGTCCACCTCACAACATTATCGAGGTCATGTTACAGTTGCTCACAATCTTGTAACTTATTTATTACTCTGTACAGAATAACATCATCTGCAAAAAGCCTTATCTCTGATTCCACTTCTTTACACATATCATTGATATATATATAAGAAAACATAAAGGTCCAATAATACTGCCTTGAGGAATTCTCCTCTTAATTATTACAGGGACAGATAAAGTTTCGCCTACTCTAATTTTCTGAGTTCTTTTTTCTAGAAACACAGCCAACCATTCAGTCACTTTTTGTCAAGTCCACTTGCACTAATTTTTTCCAGTTGTCTCCCATTATCTACCCTATCAAATGCCTTAGATAGGTCATTCGCGATACAGTCCAATTCACCTCCTGAATCCAGAATATCTGATATATCTTGCTGGAATTCTACAAGTTGAGCTTCAGTGGAATAACCTTTCTTAAACTCAAACTGCCTTCTATCAAACCAGTTATTAATTTCGCAAACATGTCTAATATAATCAGAAAGAATGCTTTCCCAAATCTTACATGCAATGCATGTCCAACTGACTGGCCTGTCATTTTCAGCTTTATGTCTGTCACCCTTTCCTTTATACACCGGGACTACTATAGCATCTCTCCATTCATTTGGTATAGCTCCTTCATGCAAACAATAATCAAATAAGTACTTCAGATATGGTACTATATCCCAGCCCATTGTCTTTAGTATATCCCCCGAAACCTTATCAATTCCAGCTGCTTTTATAGTTTTCAAATTTTGTATCTTACAGGAAATGTCATTGTTGTCATAGGTAAATTTTAATACTTCTTCAGTATTAGTCACCTCCTCTATCTGGACATTATCCTTGTAACCAACAATCTTTACATACTGCTGACTGAATACTTCTGCCTTTTGAGGATCCTCGCATACACACTCCCCTTGTATCCTTCTTGGAACCTGTTTCTGCCTTAAAGTATACTCTTCCATTTTTCACTAAAATTTGTATGATCACCAATTGTGCTTGCCATCACGTTATCCTTAGCTGACTTCTTTGCTAGATTCAATTTCCTAGTAAGTTCCTTCAATTTCTCCTTACTTCCACTCTATTTCTTTCCAACCTATGTCTCTTTACTTCTCTGTTATAATATAGTGGATCTTTACAATTCCTTACCACCTTTAAAAGTACAAACCTCTTTTCGCATTCCTCAACAATTGCTTTAAACCCATCCCAGAGTTTGTTTACATTCTTATTTACCGTTTTCCACGTATCATAGTTACTTTTTAAAAACTTCCTCATGCCTGTTTTATCAGCCATATGGTACTGTCTAATAGTCCTAATTTTAATATCTTCCTATCATTCACATTTATTTTAACTACCTCAAAAACAGCTTCGTGATCACTAATATCATCTATTACTTCGGTTTCTCTATAGAGCTCATCTGGTTATACCAAAACCACATCCTGAATATTCTTCCCTCTAGATGGTTCCATCAATTTTTGAAACAGATGCCCTTCCCATATTAACTTATTTGCCATTTGTTGGTCATGCTTCCTGTCGTTCGCATTACCTTCCAAATTGATATTTGGTAAATTGAGATCACCTGCTACAATCACGATTTTTTTCGGACCGTTTCCCACAGAGCTGATTATCTTATCAAATAATTCTGAATCAGTGTCTGTGCTTACCCTTTCCCGGTCTGTACACTCCAATGACATCAAGTTGCCTATTATCTTTATAAATGAGCCTTGCACCTAGAATTTCATGTTGTTCATCTTTAACTTTTTCGTAGCCTACAAATTCTTCTTTCACGAGAATGAATACTCCCCCTCCTATCATTCCTATCCTATCTCTACGATACACACTCCAGTTCCGTGAGAAAATTTCTGCATCCATTATATCATTTCTCAGCCATGGTTCAACTCCTATTACAATATCTGGTAAGTATATATCTATTAAATTACTTAATTCTATTCCTTTCCTTACAATACTTCTACAGTTGAGCACTAACATTTATAAGCCATCCCTACTGATTTCCAGTTCCCTGTTCCCTTATCACCGCTCCCTAGGCCACCCCGTTTCCCTGAATGTACCTCCCTGTAACCCTTCTAAACAAATTTCCTAACTTATATGTACCACTGCGGTTTATGTGAAGGCCAACTGAGCGCAGATCCCCATCTCCTACCCACCCATTAGGATCTAGAAATCTCACTCCCAGTTTCCCACGTACCCACTCCATAGTCTCATTTAAATCCCCAATCACCTTTCTGTCAGTATCCTCCCTACACAGTATTCCACTGATAACAATCTCCGCTTCCTTAAACTTCACCCGTGCTGCATTTACCAGGACCCACACATCCCCAGCTATGTTGGTATTTATACTAGCTTGTCTTACGCTGTTAGTACCAACGTGAGACACTACCACCTTCTCCTTTTCCTCCTCCTTCTCTTATAATTTCCTCAACATATGTCTTAACCTAATTCCTGGATAACACTCTACCCTGGCACCCTTTCCTTCACACACTTTCCGACATGTCTAACAATGGAATCCCCCATGACCAGAGCCTCAACCCTACTCACGTCATTTGATCTTCTCCCCTATGGTCACTACTATCTTTCCTGACAGCTGCAGAAGCTACTTCCTCCTCCCTTTTCTCCATCCCATGACCCTGTTTCACCTGTATTTTCCTGTCCGCTACTCCAGATTTCCCTTTCCTAACTTTCCCTTTCTCCTACTTCCACACTTCTCAGCAACAGTTCCCTGTTCCTCATCTTCCCTCGGTTGTTCTACCTGCAGTGATTCGTATCCATTTCTCTCAGACACCTCTCCTGAATTCTGACCCTGAATGGAGTCCTTGGCCTGCAATCTCCTTCCCCTTAAAACATTAGACCACCTGTATTCTACGATTCCCCACCTTTTCTTCCAATTCCTCTTCTACACTTACTGTGTCCTGTGCATTGTTTGAGGTAGGCCTACTTTCCTTCCTGTCCACTGAGAGAATCATAATTATCTCCCTCAAACTCTCCAACTCCTCCCTCATACTCCTTAATGCCTGGCCACACCCATAGTTCCTACACTTGCACTCCTTAGCCATTTTTTTTACATAAGCAGGATCGATCATTCACGGAAAGTAGAAGGCAATTAACTATGATAAATATATGTTTGTAAATCGGGGATTTGATAATTGTATCGGATTTTGAGCAGCATTCTTAGAGCCTTAAAGAAAACAGGAACAAGTGAGTGATCCAAGAAAAATCTCTAAATTTTGTATAAATTGCTATATGATGCCGTCGTATTTAGATGTTAAGCTAGCAGTTCGTCGTGCCACTTAATCTGGTATAAAGCCTAGAGCTAAGGTGCTGAAAACATTTAATTATCTGTGAATCTGTTATATAATAGCGTTGTAATTAGAAGTTATTTCTACGTAGCTGCCAGCTTGAATTCGGTAGATAGTGGGTTCAATCGCCACTGTCGGCAACCCTGATGATGGTTTTCGGTGGTTTTCCATTTTCACACCAGGGAAATGCTGGGCCTCTACTTTAATTCAGGTAACAGTCGCTTCCTTCTTGACTCAAGCCTTTTCCTATCCCATTCTTGCCATAATACCTATGCCTATCTATGTCGATGAGACGTAAAAAAATGTAAAAAACAAACGAAACTATTTTACTCGTAATGGAATATTCTGTATTATATATTTTAGAAAGTTTTGAGATAACATTCGAATGAAATGACTACGTTGTAATTTTGTTACGCTACGTATGTTTCGTTATTTTTTGTAAGTTTCGTTTTTAATTCTATACGCCTGCTTTTAATTATTATGTTACACTACTTGTAAGTAATTATCAAGTGTTTTTCTTTAGTATTATAGTGTTTCTTCTATAATTATGAAATTTCTTGTTTAGATATTTATTTATATATTTAATCTTATGGTGATTATAACTACAAATTTTTAAGTCCAGGTCCAAGTGTTTCAGCCACTCTACAGCACTTTCTGAAAGATAAAATAGGTCGCTGGGGCTTCCGGAGTAGGCACGAAGAGGGCAGCGCAGGATGACATGGTCCATGGTCTGCTTCTATTCACTGCATTCACACATTGGAGAATCCATTCAACCCCACTTATGGCGTAAGAAATTGCAGCGTCCATGCCCAGTTCTCAGTCTGTTGAGGTGACACCATAGTTTGCTTGGGAGGTCGAATCCCTTCATTTTCTGGGTTGGATGACCGTTGCTCACGTCCGCAGGATTGTACCTATTGATTGCCCTGCACATGTCCCCCGGGTGGTGCTAAGCGAGCAACAGCGACATACGGTGATTGAATTGAACGACATAATGTATCAAACTTTTGGAAATAACGGTTCTTTTCAGAACCACTCAGCAATAGTCATTGGACCTTCAGTCTGTATTTTCCAACTAAATATTGAAGGCTTAAGTCGTGCCAAGTGTTTCGATATAATTCTTTGTAATATTTATTCTTCATATTGCAGTTTGCTCTACTTTTTGTTGTTGTTATGCAACCTGCTTTAAGGGGAGTGGGAAACCAAAAAAATTTAAAAACGACTTTTTCCAAATGTTGCCTCATTCAATTATTTGGACTCTGCTAATTAAAATGGTGTATAATTTATTTTAATACGACCCATGGAAGCATTCTAAAGAAATATTTAAAGATATCTATGCATGTGTCAAATTGGGCAACTTAGACATGTTTCTTTTTGAAAATATAAATGTCTTGAACCCTTTAATCTAGAAGGCTGTGGTTTTCATTGTTCTATTCATGAATGTTATGCGCAGAGGTTTCCGGCACTGCCATAACAAACATTTCAATAGTTTCGATTAAATAGAGTTGCATTTTAGGCACTGTTGTGAGTAAATGTGTGAGTGAACATTCTGTTTTACTTTGAAATCATATTCTGAAAAAATGACTTTTTCCACATGTTTGACCCATTATCTCAGCAACTACACTGGGTAGGCAGTTCATTGTTTGCAGAGAGTCACCTTGTGCCATGATAAAGCTACTGAACTAGATAAAAGCACTTCACATGTATAGTTTCTGATTTACATATATTTTTAATGACATTTTTTGTAAAAACATTGGAACTTATTAAATAAATTCATAACTTTACAATCGTTTGCTCCAACCATTCCATCCTGGTTCAGTACTTATACAAAGGATGTAAATATATGCAGGAAAAATATCAAAGCTCTAAACCTAATAATTTCTGGGATAACGGGGCATCTTTTCTGTCAAAATAACATTATCAAGATAGGGCTTTCCGTCTCCTCTTAAATTCCCTTTCTTTGTTACTGTAAGCATGCATTTCCAGCAGGATATCTCCCAACAGCAAATCTATCTATCTATCTATCTATCTATCTATCTATCTATCTATCTATCTATCTATCTATCTATCTATCTATCTATCTATCTATGTAAAATATACTTGGTAACATACACTGACTGACAGAGCAAATGCAACACCAAGAAGGAGTGGTCAGAACTTTATGCCAATTGCAGGGTAGACTGACGTCACTGAGTTATGCTCATGATGTGAAATGCGCCGCTGTGCTGCGCACGTAGCGAACGATAAATGGGACACGGCGTTGGCGAATGGCCCACTTCGTACCGTGATTTCTCAGCCGACAGTCATTGTAGAACGTGTTGTCGTGTGCCACAGGACACGTGTATAGCTAAGAATGCCAGGCCGCCGTCAACGGAGGCATTTCCAGCAGACAGACGACTTTACGAGGGGTATGGTGATCGGGCTGAGAAGGGCAGGTTGGTCGCTTCGTCAAATCGCAGCCGATACCCATAGGGATGTGTCCACGGTGCAGCGCCTGTGGCGAAGATGGTTGGCGCAGGGACATGTGGCACGTGCGAGGGGTCCAGGCGCAGCCCGAGTGACGTCAGCACGCGAGGATCGGCGCATCCGCCGCCAAGCGGTGGCAGCCCCGCACGCCACGTCAACCGCCATTCTTCAGCATGTGCAAGACACCCTGGCTGTTCCAATATCGACCAGAACAATTTCCCGTCGATTGGTTGAAGGAGGCCTGCACTCCCGGCGTCCGCTCAGAAGACTACCATTGACTCCACAGCATAGACGTGCACGCCTGGCATGGTGCCGGGCTAGAGCGACTTGGATGAGGGAATGGCGGAACGTCGTGTTCTCCGATGAGTCACGCTTCTGTTCTGTCAGTGATAGTCACCGCAGACGAGTGTGGCGTCGGCGTGGAGAAAGGTCAAATCCGGCAGTAACTGTGGAGAGCCCTACCGCTAGACAACGCGGCATCATGGTTTGGGGCGCTATTGCGTATGATTCCACGTCACCTCTAATGCGTATTCAAGGCACGTTAAATGCCCACCGCTACGTGCAGCATGTGCTGCGGCCGGTGGCACTCCCGTACCTTCAGGGGCTGCCCAATGCTCTGTTTCAGCAGGACAGTGCCCGCCCACACACTGCTTGCATCTCCCAACAGGCTCTACGAGGTGTACAGATGCTTCCGTGGCCAGCGTACTCTCCGGATCTCTCACCAATCGAACACGTGTGGGATCTCATTGGACGCCGTTTGCAAACTCTGCCCCAGCCTCGTACGGACGACCAACTGTGGCAAATGGTTGACAGAGAATGGAGAACCATCCCTCAGGACACCATCCGCACTCTTATTGACTCTGTACCTCGACGTGTTTCTGCGTGCATCGCCGCTCGCGGTGGTCCTACATCCTACTGAGTCGATGCCGTGCGCATTGTGTAACCTGCATATCGGTTTGAAATAAACATCAGTTATTCGTCCGTGCCGTCTCTGTTTTTCCCCCAACTTTCATCCCTTTCGAACCACTCCTCCTTGGTGTTGCATTTGCTCTGTCAGTCAGTGTATTTGGTGCTAACACAACAAAATTCATTAAAATTCAGCCATAGACTCCCAATAGAGATTAGGTTTACTCTACTATCCAGTAGGCCTAGAGTACAACGGAATGTCGAAATTTAAAAGCAAGCTACCAGATATCATAAAATTAAAATGCTTAGGCACGGTAGCTGAGGCCATACTACTATTATTATTATTATTATTATTATTATTATTATTATTATTATTATTATTATTATTATTATTATTATTATTATTATTATTATTATTATTATTATTATTATTATTATTATTATTATTATTATTATTACTCAATCTATCTATCTATCTATCTATCTATCTATCTATCTATCTATCTATCTATCTATTTATTCAATACCCCTATTCTGTCAGTCTTTGATAGTGATATTGGAAAATTAGACCGTCTCAACAGCTGAAATTGACTTCAAATATACTGTAGGTTCCCTCTCTCCTTTACAAGGAAAATACAACGAAACTCACACAACCACGAATTATGTACTTTTTTAAAGGAACCTACATTTCTTTGGGTGAAGTGATTGTGTCCATATTCGCCATGTTGACGAGCACATCTTCAGCTATTGGTATGAGGTCGAACTATGTCCATCCACAGTTGATTTTACATGGAAGGTACGTGGCCTTTTCTTTGGTGCTCGCCGGACTTCATTAAAGTGGACAAAGAGAACTGGTGACACGTACTGCAATGCATTCGCTCGCTAAGTCGAGTTTTGTGCCAGTCACCATATTAGAAAAACTATCAGTGACAGCCAACGGGAATAGAATAAGTTAGAACACATCACCTATGTGCTTCCAGAGTTAAACCAAACGGACACTCTTGGCTAAAATGTTGCTTGAGCCAAAATATTAAGTACCCGTTACTTTCTATTACCCCTACTGAGCAGATTTCGACATTTAAAATAAATACGAGAATTCCGCATTGCGATTTGAATTTATTGAGATGATGAAAGCAGTTCCAATAAAAAAGGTAGAGAATGCAATTAGGAAAGAAACTCAGAAATTGACATTATCAACGATCGAAATTTAAAAACGACAATCAAATTAGCTGCAGATGTTTAGAACCAATTCAAACGAGTTCAAATATCCTCGCTGTTACCGACTCCTGTTCAATCAGTATCAAGATATTCTGATCTCTAGACTAAAAAGAGAATGTAATTTGCTGTAGATCACAAATAAAATGGGCTCGAAAACTCAATAGGGAGAACTAGGCCATAACGGCATTATTGGGATTTCAGCAGTAGTACCGTCCGACTCGTTGGCTGAATGGTCAGCGTACTGGCCTTCTGTTCAGAGGGTCCCGGGTTCGATTCCCGGCCGGGTCGGAGATTTTAACCTTCATTGGTTAATTCCAATGGCCCGGAGGCTGGGTGTTTGTGCTGTCCCCAACATCCCTGCAACTTATACACCACACATATCACTATCCTCCACCACAATAACACGCAGTTACCTACAAATGGCAGATGCCGCCCACCCTCATCGGAGGGTCTGCCTTACAAGGGCTGCACTCGGCTAGAAATTAAGCAGT
Organism: Anabrus simplex; assembly: GCF_040414725.1. Classification (NCBI taxonomy): domain Eukaryota; kingdom Metazoa; phylum Arthropoda; class Insecta; order Orthoptera; family Tettigoniidae; genus Anabrus; species Anabrus simplex. Next base: position 353,951,818 of record NC_090268.1, on the reverse strand, counting down.
AGTACTTCAGTTGCGAAGGTGCCACTAGATTTGAACCCCAAGGGCCGTCGACCACGGGAACGGCCAAGGAAGAGATGGCTTGATGCACTACGGGAGAACACGTGCTTGGTTAATTACTCCAGTTGACACCAAGGATCGGAAGCGATGGAAAGCGAACCTTGCAATTAAGCGGGATATGCGCTAGGGAGAAGAAAATAAGTAGAAGAAGAAGAAACTTAAAAAAAATATGGTACAATATATGTTTCTGTTTCCTTCAGATTGTAATGAGAATTTAATTCTTTTCTGGAAACTAGCAGAACAGTTTAACGTCATTAACCAACCAGTTCTTGAACATTTTGAAAGATGAAAAAATGAACAATTTCTCAAAAAAGAGGGAGCGCAAGGTATTATATAAGTTCCTTGCAGTTACACTTTTCTCAGAAGTAGTTAAACCTATAGATATAATATTTGTTGCCTATATCCACAGGGTCTGCATCTACGAGAGGTAAATTATATTCGGATAATAATTACAATGAAGCCTGATAAAATATTGTAATGTGATGGCGGGTTCGTAGATAAACACACAACTGGTATTATTTAGTGTAGGATTTATTAACTAATTACATAGATCAAAAAATTAGGGGAACATTTTTTGAACGTATACTATGCTCCATTAAACAATACCTCACACCCAGGTATATTACCAACTAAACCTTTTTTCTTTACCGTTGAAGTATACAAATGAACATGGATGGATTCGCGTTCATTTTCAGAACAAAACGGAAATGTCCAAATAGGGACGAAAACAAAGTGATAACAGTCCTCCAGGGTGGATTTTTAAAATCACAGTTGAGAGCATCAGTATGGTGTAGGCTATGTTCTCCATGAGCATTTACCACAGCTTGGCACCTACGTGGCATGCTCCGTATAAGTCGACGGAGGGCTCGTTGCGGTATCAGGTCCCATTCTTCAACGAGAGCCTGTTCGAGGTCTTGGAGAGCCTGTTGTGGAACAGAACGCCCACGAACAATTCTGTCAAGCTTATCCCACACATGCTCGATGGGATTAATGTCGGGACTCACTACTGGCCATTCCATCCCTTGAATGTCCACTTCTCGCAAGAAAACTCTGGTGATGCGCGCTAATAGAGCTCTGGCATTGTCGTGCATGAGTACGAATTTAGGGCCAACACCGTATGCAGCAACCAACAATGTACCCCGCAGCGTTAAGATTACCACGGACGACGACAAGATCCGTACGGTCATCAATACTGATGCCACCCCAGATCATCACAGAACCTTGTCCGGATCGGTCGCCTTACTGGACAACATTTGGGATGTACTGCTCACCACGGCGTCTACATACACGTTGACGTCCGTCACGCTGTGTCAGGGGAAATCTGGTCTCGTCTGTGAACAACACAGTTGGGGAAGTTACCAGTTGACATGGGTACGGGCAAACAGAAGGCGAGCTGCGCGATGTTGCTGCGTTAAACGTGTCACTCAGACAGGACGTCTGGGTCGTAAGGATACTTCTCTTAACCTGTTCCTTACAGCCCTGGTCAGACACCGTGACGAGGTCTTGTTGCAGTTCTCTGGCAGTTGCTGAACGACGCCGCTACGCACTTATGGTCAGCTATCTGTCATCCTCTGGGATTGTCATGTGTCCACCACTTTGTCCAAACCTCCTTGTGAACTGGCCTGTTTCATTGTAGCTATTCCACAAGCGTTGAATAACTGACGGAGAGACATTGAGATCCACAGCATTACGACGAAAAGTCCATCTTTCCTGGATCAAAGTGACGGCCCTTGCGACTTGAACACGTTAAGATGTCTCATGGGATGTGCTGGTTTACGTACGTGTTCAAATGGCCGCATTAGTCTGTGTACCTCACAACGACACATGGAGGCACTGCTATTCACTTTGTTTTGAGGGGTCATCTGACAGTTTAATGTATGGCTACGCCTACAGATGGAGTAAAACTTCGATTTGATATAGCCTGAGTAGCTAAGGTCTGAAGGTATGCAGTACGACCATTGGAACCCCATCTACCAAACAAACGTTCACATATCAGACGTTACAGCACATGTTCCCCTAATTTTTTGAACTGTGTATTAACTGCTTATACAGCTACACAGGCACTCAATAACACCATTTCGCGCGCTCTGATTGCTCTCGCTAATGCAGTCACACTAGTTAAGTACTCTGACACTTTCAAGCTAGAACACATTACAACTCTTCTACAACTGCCACTTGCAATTACATTCGCTGCACAGCTTACATCTGCGCGTGCGCAACACAGTCTTACATTTCTGTGTGTGTTATACAGTCCGTACACTCATAGCGGTCTTCATTCACTGTCCCATGTCACTCACCTGCACTGTCCCAGACTCGCCGTCAATTCACACTCACAACACCAACAACACTGAGTCTTCACTGTCCACCGACTGATCGATTGTTTACAGCTGCGTTTACACAAATGAACCGTGTCGAACTCTAGCGGATCTGAACCACTGAATTTGTCTGCCCTGCCTTAAATAGGGAGGCCGGCAATTCCAGATACTTCGCGAGAATTAAAAGAAGTCCCTGGAATCTTCCAGAATCCGAAAGCTCTGGAGTCGCTTCCTAGTAGTTTCTCGCGCAATGGAGGCTGTCTGCGGTAAGATCACGGAGTGGCGGCAGAGGAGGGTAGCCTTACGCGCTTGGTACGTCCCTGACTGGTTGCTACGGAGGCGAACGTGCGGGGCCCTAACTCGGTTAAGTCATTCGCGACTGGAGCAGGATAACTTCCTCCTTCCAAGGCTGTACTAAGAAATGGCGCACACCGCCACACTATTAAATGCGAGGAACATACAATACCATGCGCTCATTCCTTTCTGGGGGGGGGGGGATAGGGGAGGGGCAACTGCACATTAGAATTCATTCCGTAGAATGCCATTTATGAAGTAGTACATTTCTCTAATGAATTTTTTAACTTTCTTCATCCTCACAAGTTAGACATGAAAGTTGGATGCGTCATAATAGTCTTCTTCACAATCTAAATACTGATGATGGGTTGTGAAACGTAATGAGATTCACTGAGGTAAAACCAGACAAAACTATTGTACATGCGAAAATTCTGGTGGACTCAATTTCAGGAAGAACGTGTTCTATTCCCAGAATAGATTTGGAAATTCTGATATATAGTCTGTTTTTAAACTGAGGTAATTCTCCTCTAAATTCAGTCTTCTCTGTCACAATCAACTAGTCACAGGGATAAAACTTTACATACAGTTTGGATAAATTTCCATTCCAGTGTGTAGCCATGGACAGCTACATGTAATTTTCTCAGGAGTTTGCAGATCCATAGACGTCAAAGTACAACGCGCATCTTCAGCTACACTTATCATGGTTAATAAGGAAATTTCGTAATATCTGTTATGATTCTGTGAAACTGATATGTCTTGGACATAGAAAGCGTAATTTTTCGTAAGATACAAACAATAATATGTTCATTTCAATTTCCCAATTACATTTCATGTACTAATTTTGACTAATTTTAATGTCACTTTGTTTAAGCCGTGTCTATGGTGTAGGGGTGGAATTTCCTCACCTCATCCAAAGGCTCCGGCTTCGATCTTCCGTTCTTCCAACGATATTTGAAAAGTTCTGGCCCGAGAACTCATAAAAGAAGTTTTAATTGTTTAAATTGACAGAGCATTTTTCATAGTTGAGCAATTCAGTTTTAAACTGAAGTTTATGTAATCTCTACGTCAGCTAAACGATATGCTATTTTTTCGGTCATCTCAGTAATTTCTGTCTTTTTATTGGCTCGCAGAAAAGGCTCTCTTGAAGTATGACGAGGATTAAGCTCGCAGTAACCCAGACCTAATTTTCTTGTTTGCAAACACGGCCGTGATATAATTTCGAAACATGTGCCAGCAGAGCCATATGCTATTAACAAGGCGTACATGTAAGCGTGCTGGGCATGTAATGCTGCTAGATTTATAGGTCATATGTTTAGGTAGTCGAGTATTTGCATTAGTCCTGCCGGCTCAAAAGCAATTAAGTTGAGTGGAATATAAAAAGAAATGAACTGTTTGAATCCACTGAAAGCCGATTCTTGGCGGTGTTCTTGTAAAATATACCTCGACTCATATAAGAGCACGCAGAAGGAAGAACAAGCGAACGAATTCGCCACACCGGAATATTAAGATGGTAATGAGATTTTTAAAGTATTGTTGTATGTGTGTCCAACCCTTCTCCAGTTTCTCTACCGTGCCGGGTATGATGTGAGATTAATCTTCGTAACGAGATTTTACGAACATTTTTTTCAATATTATTATTATTATTATTATTATTATTATTATTATTATTATTATTATTATTATTATTATTATTATTATTATTATGAGATGAGGAAATTTCACCCCTACACCATAGATACGGCTTAAACAAGTAACATTACAATTATTCATTGCTGTATTTAATTCATATACTAGTATGTAAGCTCCTTAGCTGAATGGTCAGCGAAGTGGTCTTCAATCCAGAGAGCCTTGGGTTTAATTCCAGCAGGGCTGAAATTTTAACCCCGTCTTGTTAAAATTTCTGGTTCAGGGGCTGCTTGTACTTGTTCCTCTTAATGTAGAACACAAAGCCAAGTGTGTTATCTAAACTTGGATGTTGGCGGTCTAGTTTTTGCCCCCAAGTAAATCAGGGTCCACTGATCAGACATCCTGAGCAAAGTTACGGTAGTGAGACCTTCCTGTAGCCAACAGCACGTTGTTACCAATCAAAGTGATGACCATACCAAATAATGCCTAACTTCGGAGATCTTACGAGATCCGGTGTTCAAACATGGCTGCGCCAGTGGCATTCATCTTAATATACACACACAGCACTAAAAACCATCACAAAAACACTCGCGAATACATCACTTTACATAGGGTTGGTATCAGGAAGGGCTTCCAGCTGTAAAATTGAGCTTAAATTCAATGGTAGGGACGACACAAAGTAACTATACGAGTCCAGGAAAGAAATGGGATTATTATTATTATTATTATTATTATTATTATTATTATTATTATTATTATTATTATTATTATTATTATTATTATTATCACCACGATTTTACATTACATTAATATAATCACTAAGTGCTGGAGGGCTTTAGTTTCTTTCTTGATTTATTTATTAAATTTAAATTTTGTATGATGGGACTAGGGCTATGAAGCTTCCTGTTCTGTACGACCATACATCCAGCTGAATTTGAAATAGAGTAACTTAATTTGCTTATAATGTAATTTAAGGCTAGGTTCTAATAGCTACAGTGATCGTACAACTAATCGATCGTAATTTATTATATAATAATGTTAATATGCTTTACGTCCCACTAACTACTTTTCTCCGGTTTTCGGAGACGTCGAGGTGCCGGAATTTAGTCCCACAGGAGTTCTTTTACGTGCCAGTAAATTTACCGACACAAGGCTGACGTATTTGAGCACCTTCAAATACCACCAGACTGAGCCAGGGTCGAACCTGCCAAGTTGGGGTCAGAAGGCCAGCGCCTCAACCGTCTGAGCCACTCAGTTCGGCGCAAAGGACCATGGCTTACCAAGCAACCGCTGATCATTCCGAAGGCTTGCAGGTTACGAGATTTGATGTGATCGGCACGACGAATCCTCTCATCCCTTATTCCTGGCTTTCTAGACTGGGACTGCTATCTCACCGTCAGATAGCTCCTCAATTATAATAACTTAAGCTGAATGGACCTCGAACCAGCCCTCAGATCCAGGTAAAAATCACTGACTTGGCCGGGAATCGAACGCGGAGTCTCACGGTAAGAAGCAGCACCGTAGGGCCCGAATTCATATTAGGCAAGCTTTAACAACTATTTTATATTATTACTTAATTGTTATACATATCTATTCCACAGCTTGCTTTGTACTTTTGAGCATCCATCTGCATTGCTTCTTAAAGTCTTACTGCTAAGAAGTACGTTCACAATATACTGTTAGCATATAAGAGTAGATGGTAGTGTTATAAGGGGAAACAGGACGAGATAATCATTCCATCTTAAAATATAAATGAGAATATGGAAGAGTTTCGACTCTTCAAGAATGAGAGGATTGGAGCGAAAATCTAAGGCTCCGTAGACCTTGCAAACCTAATACTGTCGGGGTTGAAAAAGGATAACTAAAGCATGTAAAATAAGAAAGATGAACGTGAGGAGCCTTGAGTACGTAAATGGAAGCAACGCTAGGCTCTGCTGAGGTTCCGCTGATTACTATTCATCCATACCAATTTGATAGATCTTGCAGAGAGTATTAGGTCTAAATCGTACTTTGTATGTATGATAACATATTCAGAAGATACTGCGCGACGTTAATTTTCAGTGACAGACAATATTTTCGGAATATATTATTTTCTAAAAAATAAAATCTTTTCATTGCTTTTCGAGAAGACAATGCAGTAATATAACAGCCCGCGGGAAAAGAAAGATAGTTATTACCACTTTAGAACCTAACGAGCTAAGATTATATAGCAAACTGCCCTTGGGAGGAATATTTCTTTACGACTGTAATTCGCGTAACTTATATAAAGTTCCCTAATAGGCGGGTCCGTATTGAACACGTCTTCATGAAGGAATATAACTCTAAAGCAACCACAACTTTGTGTTTCTCCTGTTTAAACTTTCAGCCTACTCCAAGATATGAAGCACGTAAGTTAAATAACGGGTCTAGCGCCAAAATATTGAAAATTGAGTAAATGGTAAGATAGTAGTATATGCACCGACTGACTGACAAATGTTTTCATTCCCCACCCTGAAGGGGTGGGACGGGCCACCTAGAGGGTTACGCCCTCTCTTTGGCCAGATATATATATGCATCATCGTCAATAACATATATTTTGGCCCAAGCGCCAGAGCAGTTGCAATTAGTTCGAATTTTTTTTGTGTCATCCACCATGCATGATGGTCAAATAGTGAGCCAAGCGCCAGAACAATAGAATGTACCCTTCTATCTCGCCAAAAGAAATGTATCTTTCGGGAATTGGTTGCCGAACCTTGTCGCACTCCTCTGGGGCAATGATTAATGAATGACAGATGAAATGAAATGGTATTGGAGAGTGTTGCTGGAATGAAATATGACAGGGAAAAGCGAAGTGCCCGGAGAAAAACCTGTCCCGCCTCCGCTTTGTCCAGCACAAATCTCACATGGATTGACCGGGATTTGAACCACGGAACCCAGTGGTGAGAGGTCAGCGCGCTGCCGCCTGAGCCACGGAGGCTCCGTCCTAAATGATACCTTTCATAAACAATGAAAATAGATAATTTTACGATGGTTTATTGAAGTAAATTACTCTTGAACTTACCTCATTACGTGAACTGGCAAAAATGAAGTAAAGGCAAAAGGACTTAACTGGAACAATGCCCGGTAACGGTGATAAAAAGTATCGTTTCCCTAGTAAAATGAACAACTTTATGCGGTTGCGCTTGAATCGTTTTAAATGTTAGCACATTTGGACATTTTGTTCTTTCTTAATTTGCTTACTCTCCACGGTTAGTTTTTCCCTCGGACTCAGCGAGGGATCCATCCTCTACCGCCTCAAGGGCAGTGTCCTGGAACGTGAGACATTGGGTCGGGGGATACAACTGGGGAGAATTACCAGTACCTCGCCCAGGCGATCTAACCTGCTATGCTGAACAGGGACCTTTCGGGGGATGGGAAGATTGGAAAGAATAGACAAGGAAGACGGAAGGAAGCGGCCATGGCCTTAAGTTAGGTACCATCCTGGCATTTGCCTGGAGGAGAAGTGGGAAACCACGGAAAATCACTTCCAGGATGGCTGAGGTGGGAATCGAACCCACCTCTACTCAGTTGACCTCTCGAGGCTGAGCGTACCCCGTTCCAGCCCTCGTACCACTTTTCAAATTCGTGGCAGAGCCGGGAATCGAACCCGGGCCTCCGGGGGTGGCAGCTAATCTTACTAACCACTACACCAAAGAGGCGGACACATTTGAACATATACCGTTTCAAATTGTTGAAGCTATGTAACCTTGTGCACCAAAGCTAATTCAAATAGAATAAAGTTGTGTATATATTATAAAAGCTTTGAATGTATATTTTGCATGTATCATGTTTCGCCTCTGCTAACTGTTTTATTCACATGCTATGCACTTTCCTTTATCTCAAAACTATGATTTTGGCGCTTGACCCATTATTTATTTACATGCCTCAGATTTATTTGAATTTCTAAGAAGTAGCTTATTGTTCATGATATGCATTGGAGTAAATTTCTTCGATTTTCAGTTGGACATAATTTTGCGTAAATTAGTAACCTCTAGGCAGATTTAAATTTCTGTCAATAATGAGGATTTAATTTCTGTCCTCCTGTAGGAAGTATATGATACTCACGATGAACGTCTATGATTCCAATAAGGTAAATCGCCTGTCTTGGTTTAGCCTAGTAGGAATAAATCTTGCGGAGCTTGATGGCTGAGTGGACAGAACTAATGTACATCTTCACGGGTCTTCGCTCCTAGAAGGATTTAACCGTCATGGGAATTGTTATTTACGTTACCACGGCCGATAATGAAGGTTCGCTTGTTGATTTGAGATGTGAAATTTCGAATTGGGCTGAATGGCTCGGACGGTTGAGGCGCTGGCCTTCTGACCCCAACTTGGCAGGTTCGATGCTGGCTCAGTCCTTTGGTATTTGAAGGTGCTCATATACTCCTGCGGGACCAAATTCCGGTACCTTGTCGTCTCAGGAAACCGTAAAAGTAGTTAGTGTGATGTAAAGCAAATAACGTTAGATTTATTATTGAAATTTTGAAACGTATTTTATTTCATGCAATGTTGAATTTATTTAAATAACATTAGGATATTAAGACGAGCACATTATGCTCAGTTCAGTACACACCATTCAAACATCCGCAAAATTATCGATATCAGAGGTAGATTTCAGTTTGTTAGTTTCAAAAGGGTAGCTTCATCCATGTACAGGGTAACTTCCGGCATAAACCAAGGTTCAAAATTAGGTCCACTGTTGTTCATTCCGTTTGTTAATGATATTGGTTCTGTATTTAAGAATTCTAGATTTCAGTTATATGCCGATGACATGATAATTTACAGGCAGATTGCTCCAAAGATAACGAAAAATTACAGGAAGATCTCACAGCACTGGTTGAAGGGGGGAAAAAACAATTCCCTCCAATTCAATGTTAAGGAATGCGAATCAATGATCTTTACTAGAAAAAGACAACCAAAAATCCATTCTTATGAAATGAACGGGATCAGCCTAAAACGAGTCGGAGAAAAGAGGGATTTAGGAGTAATATTTGATAGTAAACTTCAGTTCAATATACACATAAATAACGCCGTAAATAAGGCCTATAGGAACCTAGGATTTCTAATGAGAAACACAAAAAAATTCAAAAATATCAAAGCCATAATACAGTTATACAGTTCACTAGTTAGAACAGTAATAGGATATGCATCTATAGTCTGGAATCCATCATGTATTACACGTATAAAAGAAAGAGGAAATGTTCAAGATAAATGTCTAAAATATCTGTATTTTTGTATCTCTGAAACTAGTGCAAAATATGTGGCATATAGTGACTTAATAAAAAATATTGGGGTAGATAAGTTGCATACTAGGAGAGCATTAACGGGTGTAAAATACCTACACAGAATTCTCAAAGGTAAAGGAGATAACTGAGAGTTACTCCACCAAATAAACCTGTATGCACCGTTTGGAAGTAATAGAAATAATTTAACTTTCTTTGTTAAAAGGTCAAACACAAATCAACATATGAATTTACCATTAAACATAACATGTCAGTCAATTAATAAAATGCCAAACGTGGACATGTTTTACGAGGAGTGTATCTTGTTAAGGTCAGTCATAGGGGAACTCACACACAGAGAAGACATAAATTGAATAGAGTAGCATACTAATTTGTGTACCATGAATAATTTAGTCCTTGGATTAATTTAGTTTAGCAATGTATATTTTAGGAGAAATTAAAATAATTTGAAACACACACTTAAAACTGTCTATAGTTCATACGTATAGTATTAGGTTTCATATTTTAATTTTTTGTAAATTATTTATAAAATTAGAAATAAGAAATGAAAAACTGAAATGGCGTACGGCTTTTAGTGCCAGAGTGTCCGAGGACAAGTTCGGCTCGCCAGATGCAGGACTTTCGATCTGACACCCGTAGGCGACCTGCGTGTCAAAATGAGGATGAAATAATGACGAAGACGACACAAACACCCAGTCCCGTGCCAGCGAAATTAACCAATTGTGGTTAAAATTCCCGACCCTGCCGGGAATCGAACCCAGGACCCCTGTGACCAGAGGCTGGCACGCTAACAGCCGGGCAGAAATAAGAAATGGAAATGTTCTGTAAGTGGGCAGAAATTCCTGTTGAACAATAAATCAAATAAATAAACATATTAGTCGATACTGAACCCATAATTCTACCCTGCTAAATATTGCAACTAGAAAATTGCAGCTACAAGATGCAACTGCGATTGCAACCGTAATTCTTTATTGCAAGCTTATCTCACATTCCGTGGCATAAGAACTCACCATGGCAAACGGCCCACCCATTCGAGTGAGCTCGGAACACTTCGGCCGACCTCGGGTAATAAATAATTTATTTCCAGATAATAAACCTTCATCGCGAGAGATTTTGGCAATATCATTAACCAAAAAATAAATAATTAAGAATTTAAGATATATTAAATGAAGCTGAAGTCCACAGGGTGGAAATGTGTTTAATAAGGCCTGGAGAAGAGTAGGCATCCATACTGGCAAGAGTAGAAACACGTGTCAAGGCCACGTAATCAAAATATGCACGAAATCACCTACAAAAAATAATTAATTACACCCTTAAAGGAACGGAAAAATCAGCGAACAACGCCATCAGGACTTGAAAATTAGGTGGATGTTTTGGGGTGAGTCTCAAATAAATCGGTCCAGTAGTTATCAAATTGTATGATTACACCACAATACATCATGACAAGTATAGCGTCACTAGAAAAGCTATAAATATCCCCACCTCTGGACATTAGCCTCGCTCATTTTGCAATAGTTCGCTGGGGTGAACCTGCGTCGGGCAACATCAAGTAGGAGTCTGAAAAATTTGGGATTTATTTTGGAGAAACTTAAATTTTGTGACACCGTGTATTTGTGATACAGAAAATCACGGTATGCTATTTTGCTCTTGAGGTCAGAGAAACGTAAAGAAATTAACTGTGAAATCCTTATAAAGTTGTTGGCCATGGGATTACTTGTATTTGGGAAAGTTTTGAACAGAAGAAATGGATTGTAATGGAAATTAAATATTATGAGAATAGTTAGGAAGATGTTAAAGGCAGAGCAAACCTGTATTTTATGAGTGATGTATAATGAAAAGGAGGCTGAGTATAAGAGGCCCTGTTTTACGACGGAGAGGAATTTGTGTGACAGTGTGTAAGTTATGATGTAATATTTCTGAGACAGGCTGTGTAGGATGACGATGTCCAGTAAGCAATCCAGAACATTTGACAAATTTAATGGTGGTCAAAGCCAAGTGAGCGCGTTGTAACGCCTATTTTAATTACAAGTCTATGTTCTGTCATGATTACTATTTTATATGAGACCGTAGGTTTTGGCAATTAAGTCTGAGTGACGATTCCATGTGGTACTAGAAAAGGACATTTTTGTGATAGCCAACATCACGAACAAAGTACATTCTGACACTAGGTGAAGGCATTATTTGATTATTGTAAATTGAATACTATTGTATATTGTTACGAGACGAAATTATCGCTGACTAGAAACATTGAGGGCGTGAAGTATGAATTTTAATAGATGGGTAAACTTGAGTAGATTGTTGGAAAGTTGCTTCACTGGACAGTTCACGGCAATACATGTTTGGAACGTTGAGATAATAGGTCATTTGGAGCCTCACATTTGACTTATACCGTGGAGATCGTGATGGTGGTGATTACTGTTTTGGGCGATATTACGTAAAATCAAACGAGAGTTGAATTTGTTTTTATTTATTGAACTTCACTGCATGTGTTGAAATTGTAATGAGGAATGGATTAAACTAATCGGACAATGCTGTTTAATTTCGATTTCACGCTTTGTTGTAAGAAATGGACATAGTTATTTTTCAAGGTTCGAGTCCATTCTGTGGCGAATTTAATTTCATTAGATTTAAATATTCGGGGTTGTGTTTGAAGTTTCGATTTCGCCTGACAGTGTAAATGATGTGTAGGCATCGTAACGTTGGCTCAACGATAGGTTTAGGATGCGGCGTGTATTATATAATTTAAGGCTGAGTAGACACTACGTAGGCTCAATGACAGGATTATGGCGTCGTCTATATATAGTCAAATCATAGGTTTAGTCAGTTTTGTGAGTCGACTTGAACGATTTTAGTGTTTGCATTAGTGGATGAGTATGTGAAGGGTGTCAGCAGGTATTATTCAAGCCATGTTTCGGCATAATTCTTACTAGCCAGAAGGTGCTCCCATAATAGTGTTGCATCCGTAGTGGCATGGATGTGAGGGTTGTCCCACGTGGAAGCCTAGCTAATGGAGCATGATCATTACTGCTTAGACGCCCGTGTTCAAGTTCGACGAACTTTCGTTTCTATTCACTTTTTCTTTACTTTAAGATTTATTGTTTGTATGTCCGGTATCTTATGATAGTGCCGTGTGTTGACACTTAGTTGATTTAAGTAGGATTTACACTACGAATGCAGTTTCGATTCGTCAGCTCTTAACATATATTTTATTTTCATTTTTCGTTATTTCACTATATTAGGTGAGACGTTGATCTACCGATAACTTGTAGTTTAGTTTAATGGGACAAGTGTAGGTAGACATATTTGAAATGGTAGTCGTAGTTATAGAATGTTGGAAAGATTTCCTTGTTAGGTGTTTTATAGTGTGGACTTGTAATTCAACAAACTTAACGACATAATCGTTTTATAACCTGAAAGCTGGTTTAGTAAGAATATTTTCAAGTGACTTATCACTTTTCTTTAACTCAGTTTTTGGCATTTCGTCTAAATGAATAATGAATTAATGTTTTCCTGCATTTCGCAGTTTTGTTCCTTCAGGACGACGTAACCTAAGATCCCCTCGGATCAAGTGTTGTAGGTTCCTTCTGAACATCTGTTTAGGGTGATGCATGTTTCAGCACTGGGATTCTTCTGTAACTTAAGGGTGACACGAGATGGCAATACAGGATGGAATTTTATTTTTTGATTGTGACCATTGCTGTTAATTTGTAATGAATACTATGCTTTTTAGTAATATTTCGCAGCCTATCCAAAGCAACTGATAGTCGATTTGGTTCGCCTAAAGGTCCATTTGGGGGATGTTCAAATATCCGATAGGATACTAGACTGGTGGATAACCTTAATTAAATGTAAATCTGGAATTCTATTTGTTGAAGGTCAGATTTTCCACGGATCGTGTGGATTAACTCTCAGTTATCGTCAGGATCAGTGGTGCCCAATTTTCAGGTTTTATTCTCGTTTCCTAGTTTTTGATGTCCACGAATTTTATAATACTTTTTCATTCTATGAAATATAATGTTAAACAATAGTAAAAAGATAACCTCACGTCATGCATTGTGACAGTTTTAAAACATGTTATAACATTTTAAAATGATTTTTCTGGCTAATTTAACGAATATTTTCATCGTGATTTAATTTGTATAAATATTTTAGTAAGCACATTTTGGCTCCTCTTTTCAAGTAGTTAGGCTCTCTTCTGAAACTTATCGTTTGGTCAATGTAGTGACAGAAAAAAACCCGCTACGATCCCAAGATTTCTATTTTGCTCTATTAAAGCAGCTGTGGCAGATGACCAACGGTGGAAGGTAAGTTCAAGGGTTCAATACATATACTGTTTGGCGCAAATGACGCAGTGTACCTACGTATTAAGTATCCAAGTAACTGTTCCACGTAAATTTATGTTGGTAAAAGTTGAGTGATATAAGTAATTACAGAGAGAGGCAGCGAAATGTTACCAGCCAGCACTTTAGTCGGTGCTGTCGTGGAGGTGGACTGGGGAAATGCTTGCTTTCTTCCCGAGTGGTAGGGATAGAGTACGCGGTCAGGCAGCGAACGGGGTTAGCGCCAAACCTATGGAATGAATGCTTATTTTACGAGTGGAGTTTTTGCTGAGTAGACTTCGTTAGCGTTATTAGTGTTGCATTTCTGAACGGTAAAGCGAAATATATTCATGATACAAGTAACTTCATAATGAAAATCCACAGCCTGTTTCCAGTCATTCGACCGGGTCAAGAATGGAATGAATGAAGCCCCATCTAGCAGCGAGGATAGAAATCCTGCCGGCTGCCGAGGCCTGTCGCACTCCTCTGGGGCAATAATTAATGACTGACAGATGAATTGAAATGATACTGGAGAGTGTTTCTTGAATGAATTATGACAGGAAAAACCGGAGTACACAGAGAAAAACCTGTCCCACCTCCGCTTTGCCCACCACAAATCCCACGTAGAGTGACCGGGATTTGAACCACGGGACCCAGCGGTGAGAGGCCGGCGCGCTGCCGTCTGAGGCACGGAGGCTCAACTTCATAATAAATCTTTGAATAAGTATCATGAACTTCTCTATTTCAGACTAAGAATTTCAACTTTACTACTAGTTCCCTGAGTTCTCAATAGATGTCTAACTACTTGCGTTGGTCTACATCCCGCCCAAGCGGACACGCGATACTTATTCAAAGATTTATCATGTACTTACCTGTATCACGAACATACATTCCTTACCCTTCTTGTTGTTGAACGTTATTTGTATTTATTAACTATGTATGCATTAGAACAGGTGTTCGATGAGCGAAAAATTAGTCGCGTACTTTGGCCTCTTCCATTTTTTTTCGATTAAAGTGTTTGTGATTATTATTTATGGGGAACATTAAAACAGAAAGTGTACAAGAACAGTCTGTGTACTCAGTCTTTAAAACCTTGGAGAATGAAATCAGATGACTGATACGAGAAATTTCAGAGGCGGAAATGCGAGCGTTTCGGAATATTTTATGAGACAATAATTTACGATACCCTCATTGTTGGACATATACATTTGTGTGTGGGGACTTTAATCTGCAATTCTCGGCCATTTTACACTGATGCCACGTGTGTATCGAGAACGATTGGCATAATTTTCAACATCTTTGATGAAAGTTAAGATCTACATTAGTTTTCATCTTCATTTAGTATCATAAAACTAACAATTTAGTAATATCGTTAAAAAACTGAACGTCCGCTCGCGCTGTTACAGCTTACCGGCGAGTCTAGCAGTGGAATGCGGACAACACCCCCTGCATAGTGCAGAAACATTTTGCTGCCACTCCCTGTTCACTACCTTAAAGTTTCAATTTTCAGATTATTTTAAAGAATGTGAAAATTTGAAATTTAGCATATCATTAAAATAAATTCTCCAAATACACATTTGACACGCTAACTTTATCGATAAAGAGTTGCTTAGAAATGAGAAAATATTTATAAAATCCCTGTCACCACTGGTGACGTACCTCGAAAAGTTAATACTTAAACCAGACAGCCACTGCGATGTGATAAAGTAGAGGTTTTAAAATATTATAATAGCTGTAGTATTAAAAATCTATCACAGCTTTTCCGAGCGAAGTACTCAATGCAGTCTTGCGATAACGTCTCTGCCTACGCCTGTCGTTTTCATTTTATTTTAGTATATTTAATGTTATCTAATTAACGAACGCCACAAACTCGTAGCTGTTATCGTTGTATGCGGCTACGGAAATGGACTAGATCACTGATAAGCAATTTTTCATTACATTTATTACAAAGAAAGCGCTGCGAGTGCTATATTGAGACATAGATGAGTATATATGCAGATAAATGGATGAAAGTTTCTGAGAGACATCAACTTCTATGAAATTGAAATTTAATTATGAATTGGCCTCACGGCCATGTGTTCTGCAGTAGATAACGTCTATTTTTTAAATTTTTAGACTTTCTGACAAGGATTCGAAAAGACGTCTTGCTGTATAATGGCGTGCGGCCTGTGATCTTCCGAGTTGTCGACGTTAGGCGACCTGCGTGTCTGAGAGGATGAATTCTAATGATGAAGACCACACATATTCTATATCCAGCCCCCGAGCCATCAGAATTAACCAATGAAGACTAAAATCCACGAACCAGCCGGAAATCGAACCCAGGAGCCCCTGGACCAAAGTTCAGCACGCTGACCATTTAGAGGTTAGGGTTCAACAGCCTAATGTGCAAGAAGTGTACCTGATTATGTATTTGACTATACTGTGTTGTTTACTGTGGTAACTATGTTACTTATTGGAGCTTGAATTGGTGAGAATGCGGCCTAAGATTTAAGTATCCTTGTAACAGTTGAAATAAGGAAACCTATATTTAATAATAATAATAATAATAATAATAATAATAATAATAATAATAATAATAATAATAATAATAATAATCGTGGGATAGTAACTGGCTTCTTACCAATACGACAGTGGATCGAATCCCGTCCAATACATATTATGAGATTTTTCGAAATGAACGAAAGTCACGTTCCTGTTGTTCGGATTCCACATAAAACTGAAGGGCCCGTTGGATCTGATCACGATATCAACAGTTACATAGAACTACACGCGTGTTTTTGCTGTTTTGATAATAATCTATAATAATAAAAGGAAGCGTTTGGCTGAGTGTGCATGTGTGCACGATGCCCAGCTGAATCTACGCCACGCAGAGATCTGACATTTTGAACATACAGTAGGTAGAAGGGGGTCCGAATGTACCTCGAAGCCGGATTTTTCATAAGATAGACTAGCAAATGTACCCGTGCTTCGCTACGGTATTATACCTTGTATGCGGAGTTCTACGTAAGTTACTGCACACAAAGTGAATAAGATTATATTAAATTGCACGTCTCATAGCGATATGCGAGAAACAAAACGGGCAAGACCCCATACGTTGTTTCCCATGTAAGGTGCAAGTTGGGGAAATTTAGATGATAATAAGAGGTCACATTTCCTCCTGTCATTCACAAACGAGTTCGAGAGTTTCTACAATAACGGCAGGCTCGCTTACCAGCTGACGTTCGCAATAGAGATGGGTAGTTTTCATTATAATATCAGGCCCCTTTTCCTAACGATAATCCCACTCGAGTTGGAGAGATTTGACTGTAACCGAGACATGCTGCACTATCCCAAATATAAAGAATCGAGATACGACAATAAGGCATAGCACCAAAGTTGAAGATCTCTCCAAATTAAGCAGCGATTGTCTAATCTGCTTTGTGAAATGACTTATGGTTTAGAAAGCCGTTACCACGAAACGAAGGTCTGAACCGTCGAGGAAATTGCCTCCATATTTCGATATTTTTCGGGGACTAATAGTAATAGATTTGAACATCCTGGAATACTCACTCAAAGGAAGGAGTGTGCAGTGACCAAGCGAAATAATGTATATAACAAAGGGACGTAACGTATAAGGGATGTTTCGCATGTAGTCCACGGATTTTACAGAAAATCAGTAGTATAAGAGAAAATGGAAAGAAACTGTTGTTGCTTCCCTATTTAAGCCCCCATTCTATTGAGTGTTTTAAACCAGATGCATATATAAACCTTCCCCTGGATCAGCACACTCTATATGTGAATTTTGGTCGAGATCTATCCAGCCGTTTCGCCGTGATGGCGGAACAGACGGACAAACAGACAAACAGGCACGAAAGCTTAAAACCACTGATACGGCATTGAGTTGATCTAAATCGAGTAAATATCTGAAAAATTGGCTAATCAAACGAAGTTACAGACATACGCATGAACACGTTTGTTAGTGCAGACCTTCATTTCGTGATTTACTGCTTTTAAATGGTAGGTCATATCAACAAACGGATTCCGTCATCAGACGCCCCGTTTAGTTTTCTACATGGTTGGTCCTATGACATTTATTTATGAGTTAGATTGAATTAGAAGCATTAAATGGGTAAAATCTGGGTACAGTTTTCACACATTACTATCTTTTTCGGATAGTTTTGAAGCAGCTGGAATCATAAAATTGCCAGACGGTTGAGGTGCTGGCCTTCTGTCCCCAACTTGGCAGGTTCGATCCTGGCTCAGTCCGGTGGTATTTGAAGGTGCTCAAGTACGTCAGCGTCGTGTCGGTAGATTTACTGGCACGTAAAAGAACTTCTGCGGGACTAAATTCCGGCACCTCGGCGTCTCCAAAACCGTAAAAGTAGTTAGAGGGACGTAAAGCTAATAACATTATTAAATCATAAAATTTGGCTAACGTATGACCACTGGTCGTGTCAATGTGGATACCGCATTTGATGATTCTATCTTTCCTATAAGTGTGCCAAACGATAAAATATACGTGTGAAAGGTACAAAATTAACTTAAAATTGAGAAATATACCGCTACCTAACGTATAAGGGACCGAGGTACGACAATATGTCATAGGACCAAAGTTCCTGGTTGGCCATTTTTGTTCTGTACTTAACATCTCTTCAACACGTACTACTACTACTACTAATAATAATAATAGTCGTATGGCCTCAGCTACCGTATGCAGATATTTCGATTTGACACCATCTGGCTGTCTGCTCGTCAATTTCGACGTTCCGTTTTACTCTAGGCTCACTAGATGGCAGACCGAGTAAACCGGATCTCTCTTGGGCGTCTATGGCTGAGATTTAATGAATTTTGTCGGGTAAACACCAAATGTGTCACCAGTGATCTTTTACATGCCGACATCGTACGACATGGAGTATCGAATGGACTTTTTTCCGCCCTTCAAAAATCCGACTACATCTGACGGGTTTGAACCCGCTATCTTGGGATCCGGAGGCCGACACTCTACCACGGATCCACAGAGGCAGCTTCAACACGTACTAAATGTACGTAACACGACCTAATAGGTTGAACGTCGGTTTCGATTAACCAATTATGGTTAAAATTCCCGACCCTGCCGGGAATCGAACCCGGGACCCCTGTGACTAAAGGCCAGCACGGTAACCGTTCAGCCATCGAGCCGGACATTTCAGCGTGGTCAGCCTCAAGGCGGTAGATTTACTGGCATGTAAAGCAACTGTGCGGGACAAGACCTCAGCGTCTCCGAAAACTTTAAAAGTAGTTATTGGTACACTGACTGACAGAGCAAATGCAACACCAAGAAGGAGTGGTTCGAAAGGGATGAAAGTTGGGGAAAAAACAGAGACGGCACGGACGAATAATTGATGTTTATTTCAAACCGATATGCAGGTTACACAATGCGCACGGCATCGACTCACTAGGATGTAGGACCACCGCGAGCGGCGATGCACGCAGAAACACGTCGAGGTACAGAGTCAATAAGAGTGCGGATGGTGTCCTGAGGGATGGTTCTCCATTCTCTGTCAACCATTTGCCACAGTTGGTCGTCCGTACGAGGCTGGGGCAGAGTTTGCAAACGGCGTCCAATGAGATCCCACACGTGTTCGATTGGTGAGAGATCCGGAGAGTACGCTGGCCACGAAAGCATCTGTGCACCTCGTAGAGCCTGTTGGGAGATGCGAGCAGTGTGTGGGCGGGCATTATCCTGCTGAAACAGAGCATTGGGCAGCCCCTGAATGTACGGGAGTGCCACCGGCCGCAGCACATGCTGCACGTAGCGGTGGGCATTTAACGTGCCTTGAATACGCACTAGAGGTGACGTGGAATCATACGCAATAGCGCCCCAAACCATGATGCCGCGTTGTCTAGCGGTAGGGCGCTCCACAGTTACTGCCGGATTTGACCTTTCTCCACGCCGACGCCACACTCGTCTGCGGTGACTATCACTGACAGAACAGGAGCGTGACTCATCGGAGAACACGACGTTCCGCCATTCCCTCATCCAAGTCGCTCTAGCCCGGCACCATGCCAGGCGTGCACGTCTATGCTGTGGAGTCAATTGTAGTCTTCTGAGCGGACGCCGGGAGTGCAGGCCTCCTGCAACCAATCGACGGGAAATTGTTCTGGTCGATATTGGAACAGCCAGGGTGTCTTGCACATGCTGAAGAATGGCGGTTGACGTGGCGTGCGGGGCTGCCACCGCTTGGCGGCGGATGCGCCGATCCTCGCGTGCTGACGTCACTCGGGCTGCGCCTGGACCCCTCGCACGTGCCACATGTCCCTGCGCCAACCATCTTCGCCACAGGCGCTGCACCGTGGACACATCCCTATGGGTATCGGCTGCGATTTGACGAAGCGACCAACCTGCCCTTCTCAGCCCGATCACCATACCCCTCGTAAAGTCGTCTGTCTGCTGGAAATGCCTCCGTTGACGGCGGCCTGGCATTCTTAGCTATACACGTGTCCTGTGGCACACGACAACACGTTCTACAATGACTGTCGGCTGAGAAATCACGGTACGAAGTGGGCTATTCGCCAACGCCGTGTCCCATTTATCGTTCGCTACGTGCGCAGCACAGCGGCGCATTTCACATCATGAGCATACCTCAGTGACGTCAGTCTACCCTGCAATTGGCATAAAGTTCTGACCACTCCTTCTTGGTGTTGCATTTGCTCTGTCAGTCAGTGTATATAAAATCAATAGTAGTATTACTTAGTTCATAGGGTTCTGTTTCATATCTTCGAATTACACACGGCACTGCACACTGCCAACCACTGCAGAAACACGCAATTATTCAATATATTGTTCTATACAGAGTTGGTGTCATGAAGAACATTCGGTCGTAAAACCAGACCAAGTCCACTCCCTAGGTTTCATAAAACTAACAACACTAAGGTCAAATCACAGCAAGAGTTGGGGATATCATGTATGTATTCTATATTTTGTGTTCAGCAAACTATGATCATTAAAATTTGGCTAGGACTCGCAAGCCAAATACTGTTGGAATCGGAAGACTACAAGGGTTGACTAATTGAGGTCCGTTAGAACGATGAAAGTGGTGAAGTTATTAGAAGTGCGTGGAAGCAATGACAGCCATGTGTAGGGGTTCCGCGGTCTCAAGTTCAGTGTCCTCTTACGAGAAGCAAGAGATTCCGTAGACATATCCTACGCCTCAACCAATGGGCGTATCTTCTATTTGTTTCACAGGTACCCTCAGAAGGCAACAATAATTACAACCGTAAGTAACGAAAAACATTACACCTAAGAAACCACAGCAAGAAGAAAATTCACAAATTATAGCACAATTTAAAGGGCAGTTGTATCATTCTCTACATGTGTTAATTTCTCATTGAACCAGTTAGAGACAGCATTTCACCGATCAAGCATGGCTGTGTCAAAGAGCAATTCTTGCTCCAAAAAATGAAGCTATCAACGACATCAACGGGCAACATTTACAAGAGTTATTCGGTGTTCTGCAAATGTACACGTCTATCAACACGACATGTAATAAACATGGGGTTTTCAGCTACAGGAAAGAGTTTTTGAATAACTTTGTGTCAACTGGAGCACCCTCGAATATCTTGGAGCGGGCGATTGTGGCACCGAATATCCTTCTCAGGAATATGAATCCTCCTTCCCTCTGCAAAGGAATACGATTCCCAAGAAACCGATGCCGAATATTACTGGAGTCACCGTCAATATTGGACACGCCGCAGGCGAAGTAGTATTCATTCCTCGGATTCAAATCATCTCATCGGATATAGATCCTACCATTTCAGTTTCGACGTATTTGAGTTTTGCCATGTGCATCAAACAGGGGCAGTGACAATCGCTTAAAGTTGTTGGAGTCCATCTCCGAAAACGGTGCTTCTTCCATTGTCAAGTGTACAAAAATAAAATAATGCATTTCATGCCATTTATGTTAAAACGATGTGTGTTAATACATATTTTTACTCTCTATTATGCTTTAAAATAAATGGTTTTAAAAACATCTAACGGTTGAATCAATAAATGCGGGCGAAGCCGCGGGTACATACTAGTAAAATAATAATACCGAAGAAGATGGTTACGCTCGGGTCATGTAGCTGTGCGCTTACATTCGGGAGATGATGGGTTCGAGCCCCACTGTCGTCAGCTCCAAAGAGGTTCTTGTGCGGTGTCTCACTTTTACAGCCGACAAATAATAACAATAAACTTGTGAAAATTTAAATTTATAATTCCACCTTTACAATACTGTAATTGTCTTTGCTGATGATGATGATGATGCTTGTTGTTTAAAGGGGCCTAACATCGAGGTCATCGGCCCCTAATGGTACGAAATGAAGTAACAACAAAAAGTTCAAAATCATCCACTGACCAAAATAAAAAAAACGCATGAAGAATGAATGGATGGACATGAACCCAAAAAAAGCAAAAAAAGCAACAACCAAGAAACAAGCAAACAAAAAACAGTGGATTCGATTTAAAAAAAGATCATAAATAATATTATTACTGACAAAGGGACCACTTATAAAGCACAACCCTGAATTGAGGATGCTTGATGTCTAAAGGTGTCCAAAATCCAGATCTAGGGCCCCTCAGAATGGTACATGTCGCGAGTAAAGTAGAACCATGGTATTTTTCATGTTGGGGTACTAATCAAAAGTAGCGAAGACTCACGGTGTTCCACACAAGATGGTACAACTCAGAAGTATTGTACTTCGTACAGGTAACGCAGACCTATGGTGTTTCTCACACAATGGCGCCACTCATAGCCAACGCAAACCGATGAGGTTCCTCACCTAGGTGTACTAACCATATGGACGCGTACTATCCCATGGTGTTCCTCACATAGTGGTACAACTCACAGGCAACGCCCAGACCCGCGGTGTTGCTCACATGGATACGACTCACGGGTACTGGAAAACCCATACTGATTCACCCCCCTGTTGCTACCAAACACAAACATATTTCGTACGTAATATAGTGGTACAACTCGCAAGTAAAGGCTATGGTGTTCTCCGCGTGATCGTAATCTCTCTCTTTCTTACCATTAATCCCGACTTGCAGGGTCTGCTGCTTTGCTACATCTCCTCCATTTCTGTCTGTCGTTGACATCTTCTGGTGTTAAGCCAACACTGTGCATGTCTGCCCTGATGTTGTCAGTCCATCTCTTTGCCGGTCTTCCTCGTGGTCTTGTTCCCTCTGGGTTGATGTGGAGCGCTATTTTGGCAACTGAGTCGTCCTGTTTTCTCATGAAGTGGCCGTACCAGCGGAGACGGGCTTCACTCACTTTGTCTATGATGGGCGCGACACCAAACCTTTGCCGGACGTCCGTGTTCCTTATGTGGTCACATCGGGTCAGCCCCATGGACCATCGAAGCATCTTCATCTCCACGGTTGTCAACATTTGCTCCTGTTGTTTCGTCATGGGGCGACATTCAGTCCCATAGATCGCTGCTGGCCGTACCACACTCTTATAAACTTTTGCCTTTAGATATTGAGGCATCTTTTTATCACAGAGGACTCCAGTGATCTGTCTACACTTGAGCCAAGCTGCATTTACCCTCATCCGAGTATCAGGAGTGGTGTCACAGTTTGAGGTGACGACAGATCCCAAGTACTTAAATTGCATGGTCTTCTACAGGTCTTCTTCACTGATACTTATGGTACCTCTGGTTTGGGGGCCACATTCCAGATATTCTGTCTTCTGGATATTGAGGTGCAGTCCATTTTCAGCCAGTCTGTCCTTCCACGTTTGAACCTGATGCTGGAGTTCAGGACGGATTTCTTGTGCAAGTACCACATCATCGGCATAAAGAAGGGTCCAGGGATGTGAAGTCTGTATGTCAGCTGTTGCCGTATCCATGCAGAGGATGAATAGCAATGGTGAAAGGGCAGACCCTTGATGAACACCCACAGTGATATCGAAAGGCGGAGAGATTCCAGCAGGACTCCGGACGACACTAGTGGAATTGCGATACAGAAGTTGCACCCAGCTTACATACTCTCCAGGGACGCCATGACAGCGAAGAGCTCGCCAAATAAGTTCGTGTGGGATACGGTCAAAAGCCTTTTCTAGGTCTAGAAATGCCATGTGTTCACTCTTCTGTCACTCTCTGTGCTTTTCCATCAAGAGGCGTGTGGCATGGATAGCATCGATGGTACTGCATCCCTTAACAAATCCACACCGGTTTGGTGTTACAGAGACAATACATCTGAGCCTGCTGTCAAGCACACTTTCAAATATCTTGAAAGTATGACAGAGGAGTCGTATAGGGCGATAGGTCGAGCAATCACTCACATCTCCTTTTCCCTTCCAGATTGGAACTGTTGTGCTAGTTGTCCATGCGTGTGGAAGCTGTTTCTCGGCGATGATTTGGTTGAAGAGTGAGACAAGGAACTCTGAAGCAGGCTTTCCGAGCATTTTCCAGATTTCCGCTGGTAAGTCATCTGGACCAGTTGCTTTTCCATTATTCATTTTGCTAATGGCAAGCATTACTTCCTCGGATGTAACTGAGGGAACAGGGCCTACGATAGGACCAGGACTAGAAATTGGTGGATGCGTAAATTCTTTGTTATTAAAGTAATCTGCCCAACGCTGGAGAATGGATTGTTGATCTCGTAGCAGTTTGGCGTCGGCTCCCTTGATGTGCATGACGTGTCCCAGCGTGATGGTAATAATCAAAAGTAATTTCATGGTTCTAAGAAAATCATCCCTTGGTCGCCCCTTTTAGTCGCCTCTCACGACAGGCAGGGGATACGTGGGTGTACGCTACATGTGCGTCCCCCACCCGCAGGGGGTAGTGTGTTTGGTCCGCGAGAGGTACTTTATTTCCCTCAAGTCCGCCGACAAGCCGGTTAGGATCCCCCTATCCGCCACCTGGGACGCGTCACGTGGGAGTGGCCTGCTACTCCCCCTGCTACGCCAGCGTAATAGGTTCGTGGTGTAATTGTCTTTATAGAAAAGACTACATTAGAGTATATTCGTGATATATGTTTCGTCCTCTTATGGGACATCTTCAGTCACACATACAAACATTGAAAATGAGGTGAGGACACGTTCAAATAAGTTAATGAATGAAATGGCGTATGGCTTTTAGTGCCGGGAGTGTCCGAGGACATGTTCGGCTCGCCAGGTGCAGGTTTTTCGATTTGACTCCCTTAGGCGACCTGCGCGTCATGATGAGGATGAAATGATCATGAAGACGACACATAGACCCAGTCCCCGTGCCAGCGGAATTAACCAATGATGGTTAAAATTCCCGACCCTTCCGGGAATTGAACCCGGGACCCCTGTGACCAAAGGCCAGTGCGCTAACCATTTAGCCATAGAGCCGGACAAGTTAATGAAAACTTTAAGTCTTGTGACGCGGCGTGTTGGCGCCTTGTCAATCTTGAATCTTAAAATGGTGCAGCATGAACATGATTTGAACCATGAAGTCCAGTTAAAACACAGATTAAATTGTTGTTATATGCTTAGAATTGAAGATGTCCCATAAGAGGACGAAACATATATCACGAATATAGTCTAACGCAGTCTTTTCAATAAAGACAATTACAGTACTGTAAAGATGGAATTATAAATTTAAATTTTCAAAAGTTGATACTTTGACAATACGTGCTCTAATATGAAATTTATTACGTGCCAATAGTAACAATGGCATATGACCTCAGAAGAGACCTGGTGCAGTTCTTTTGAGTTTACGCCCTTGGGTGGCCTGCGCATCTGAGAGGTTGGGCTCTACATAGGACTACATCTAGACGACACAAACACTCAGTTCCCAGACCAGAGGAAATAACCAATGAAGGCTAAAATCGTCGAATATCTTGAGAATCGAAGCCGGGAATCTTGGATCAAAGGGTGGCATGCTAACCAGCCATGGTGGTGGATAAGTTAACTCGTGTACTAGTATTCCTCGAGATGGCGCAGCTCTTTTCAGGCAAATCCCAATGGAGGGGAGGTGCGTGTAGGCGTACCATTTTAACCACGTACCAACCTCACTGGCAATCTTGAATCTCTGACAGCACCGTCTAACAACCACCGAACACCAAGGACGACATCCAATAGCACGAAGTGTTACAATATGGAGGTGGATGCCAGGGAAATGCTGGGCTGTACCTTACTTAGAGCCACAGTCGCTTCGTTTTCAGTCCTCTACCCCATCGTCGCCATAGGACCTGTCTGCGTCGGCGCGACGCAAATTCTATATTCGTTGGTGTTCGATTCCATTTCATTTTAGACAGTTGTTGTCAACAGTGATACTACTAGCGTTATAAGCCTTAGACTGAGAACTTTTGCTGACTTCCTACGTAGCTGAGATAGTTATATCGTAGCTGCAGGATATCACCCTGAGAGGTTCCTCTTCTTCACACGCGAATAATTTTATCGCGAAATACGAGATGTTTTATTTATGTACTTTTCAACTCCATTCACTAGCATGTGCTACTGAACTCTTTCTCAGCTTAGAAGTTGGTGCTGCCTCAGTGGCTTTCGTACAGTTCTACAGAATGTCGTCGATTTGAATACAATCAAGGACTGTTGACATTTATGGCTGTCTTAGTACAATATTAATATAGAGGGTGAAGAAATAGAGAAAATCAATAACTTTAAACATTTGGGAAGTCTGAACGTGGAAGATAAGTTCTGCACAACAGAAATTAAGAGAAGAATTGCCATGGCAAAAGAAGGTTTCAAGAGAAAATTGAAATTACTTTGTGGGTCACTAAAAAGGCTTGCCAAGTGTTATATCTGGAGCATTGCACTGGGTAGTGAATAGACTTGAACAGTGAGGGAGAAAGACGAAGGAATATTGGAGGCACTAGAGAAGTGGATATGGAGGAGAATAGAACAAGTGAAGTGCGAAGACCGGGTAAGGAACGAAAAGTTGGAGAAGAACGAACTATGTTACAAGTCATTAGAAGGAGGAAAATGAACTCGGTCCGACACTGCTTGAGGAGGGACTGTTTACTGAAAGAAGGAATAGAAGAAATGTCGAAAGGCAAAAGAAGAAGAGGAAGGAAAGTATATCAAGTGCTGGACAACATCAAAGGAAAGAAATATTTGGACATGAAAATCTTGTCTATGGGGAGGCAAAAATGGAAGAGATTTATCCCACGACAACACTTGCCAAAAGGCATAATACCTGAATGAAATAGTACAAGTGGATCTGATGTCACGTACAAGAGTTTTACAATCATTTAAGCTATTACATGCTTTCTAAGCAAGGTGTTAGAATGTTTAGTAGGTCTGCCATCTTGGAAATAGAGCCAGTTCGACTAGGGCAGGAGAATATGCGTAGGGTTCTCAATCAACTTCTATTCTTCTTAATATACCTTGTGCATCATAACTAATTTTTTGACTCAAACGGTTGAGATGCTGGGAGGTTCGATGGTGGCTCAGTCCAGTGGTATATTTTTGAAGCAGCCTCGTGTCGGTAGATTTACTGGCACGTAAAATACCTCCTGCGGGATAAAATTCCGGCACCTAGGTGTCTCCAAAACCAGTCAAAGTAGTTAGTGAGATGTAAATTATTATTATTATTATTATTATTATTATTATTATTATTATTATTATTATTATTATTATTATTATTATTATTATTATTATTATTATTATATTATTATTAACATTTTGAGCAATTGAAAAGCGTACAGCAGAACAACCCATTGTTTATTTGCCCTTTTGCATGAATTTGGTCTGATTGAACAAGTTTTTTCTTCAAATGTTTCCACTCTATGGAATCGGCAGCGATGTATTTTTTTACAATTGGCTTTACGTCGCACCGACATAGATAGGTCTTATGGCGACGATGGGATAGGAAAGGGCTAGGAGTGGGAAGGAAGAGCCCGTGGCCTTAATTGAGGTACAGTCCCAGCATTTTCCTGGTGTGAAAATGGGAAACCACATAAAACCATTTTCAGGACTGCCGACAATGGGGTTCGAACCCAGTATCTCCCGAATACTGGATACTGGCCACACTTAAGCGAGTGCAGCTATCCAGCCCGGTGGCAGCAATGTATCCTTCTTTCCTTATCAATTACGCGCTAAGTTTATTTCTGGAGAAGAAGCCCAAACTATTTGAGCACAGGCCATGGGGGTCCATAAAGGTGTGGAAGGTACAGACTTTCACCACCCGTAAGCTCTACCCAAGCGGGATAGAGTGTCCGGCCACCGTCGTCACAAGGAATTAACCTTGTATTTTTTTTATCATAGGCTGAGTGAACCTCAGGGTCATGTGTCTCTGAGGATGATAGCATCTAGTTTTTAAATTCTTATACTTTCTGACAGGGGTTCGAACCCACGTCTAGCTGTACAGTGGTGTGTGGCCTCCAATCTTTCGAGTTGTCGCCGTGTAGACGACCTGCGTGTCTGTGAGGATGAATTTTAATGATTGAGACGACACAAATACCCAGTCCCCAAGCCATCGGAATTAACCAGTGGAGATTAAAATCCACGACCCAAAGGCCAGCACGCTAACCACTTAGCCATGGAGCCGAAAAATAATAAACTAAGGTTCATAAATGCTGTAAACCACTGAAAATATCACTCTGTATTCATTCAAGGATTATTTTTCACGAGTACTTCTGAAACAATTCCAGCGATGTCCCTAAGGAGGAGGGTGCCTTGCCAATCACCCGCAGGTGACAAGGTGAGCCGGGTGGAAGGAAGTGGTCCGACCTGCACGCTAGGTCCTGGGAACTGCCTTCAGCAACATGTCACTACCGTGGGAGTCTAAAATGTTTTAGATCCTTTGTTTACTTCCAACGTGAAAAGAAATATTTTACGTTGAATAGGCTATATGATCGCCGTTCTTCAATTCCTTTCTCTCGATTTCCTGGAAGTGAATGCTGCAAGTTATAAGTTTACTAACACGTAACCTACTCCTAACGTATATTTATGGGCAGATTGAAAATTATACTGGTTCATATCACGATTCATCGCAATGACAATACATCAATCAGTCAATAATAATAATAATAATAATAATAATAATAATAATAATAATAATAATAATAATAATAATAATAATAATAATAATAATGTCCGCATCTATTGTGTAGTGGGTAGTGAGATTAGCTGCCATCCCCCGGAGGCCCAAGTTCGATTCCCGGCTCTGCCACAAAATTTTAAAGTGCTGCAAGTGGTACGAGGGCTGGAACGAGGTCCACTCAGCCTAGGGAGGTCAAACGAGTAGAGCGGGCTTCGATACCAAACTCAGCCATCCTCGAAGTGGTTTGCTTTGGTTTCCCACTTCTCCTCCAGGCAAATACCACGATGGAACTTAACGTAAGGCCATGGCCGCTTCCGTCCTTCTCCCTTGCCTATCTTTCCGATCTTTCCATTCCCCAACAGAGTCCCTCTTCAGCGTAGCAGGTGAGACCGCCTAGGCGAGGTACTGGTCCTCCTCCAAGCTGTATAATCCCGATCCAAATTCTCACGCTCCACGTTAGGTACCGCCCTTGAGGCTGAAGAGGTGAGATCCCTCGCTGAGTCCAAGGGAAAAACCATCCCTGGAGGGTAAACGTATTAAGGAAGCAAGAAGGAAAGAAAGAAAGAAAGAAAGAAAGAGAGAAAGAGAGAAAGAAAGAAAGAAAGAAAGAAAGAAAGAAGGAATAATAATAATAATAATAATAATAATAATAATAATAATAATAATAATAATAATAATAATAATAATAATCTTAACGTACCCTACTGCACAATTGATCGTAAAGAGTTTCGAGTTGTTTAGTGTATCGGAAGTGCCTCAACCGTCTGAGCTACTCAGCCCGGCACCAGCCAGAATGATAGACCATGTCAACTTTAACAATATTCCATCAAAATCCCATTTTTCGATTTCTTGAACTTTGATTCTTCTTTCTGTGTACTATTCATATGGTATTGTAAGATTTCAACATTGCTGGCATAAAGATCAAACCGTCGGTATAGACCAAACTGCTTACTGCATTTCCACTAAACTGAATCCATTGTTGGCGTTTTACACCATTCTGTAAGTGAGCCACGTAAATAATGAAGAATAAATTTGATAGACTACAGCTTTGTCTAAGTCCTGTAACTACTTTAACTAGAACACATTATTATTATTAGTATTATTATTATTATTATTATTATATCAAAACCGGACCAGAAAAATAGCAGGTAGATTCGTCACCTCATATGTTATATTTTATTAGGGAGATTCTTCGTATGCAGTTATATGATTCAAACGAATAATGATATCCTAGGGTCTAATATGAAAAATAATAACATAATTTGGTTTTTCTTTAACGTAATAATTAGTAAGGCACTGAAGGCGTTCCTGGTCACACGAAAAGATAATGGGGTCCAATTTCTCGTCTTCCATGTTCTTCATCGCCTAACTTGCACATCATTATCTTTATCTTTTTATGGGATTCAGTCGAATTTAGAAATAAAAAGAACTGAAACATTATATACGTTTAAACTAAGACAACTTAATTAGTGTTACAACTATGTTAGGCCCCTTTAAACAATAAGCATCATCATCATCATCATCATCATCATCAAGTGTTACAACTAAATAAATAATGGCGTAAGGCCTTCGGAGAGGCCTGGTGCAGGTCTTTTTCTAGTAGACGGCCTATTAGGCGACCTGCATGCCTGTGAAGATGAGGGTAATGTTGAATACGCCACATACATCCAGCCCCCGAGCCATTGGAATTAACCAATTAAGGTTAAAATCCCCGACCCGGCCTGGAATCGAACCCGGGACCCTCTGAACCGAAGGTCAGTACGCTATCCATTCAGCCAACGAGTCGGACAGTGTTACAACTTATGAGCCAATAGGACATGTTCTTGTTTGGGTATTCAGTCTCCATAGACTGGTTTGATGCAGCTCTCCCTCTCTCCCACTCTATCCTGTGAGTATCATTCATTTCTGTGTAACTACTATATCCTGCATCTATTCTAATCTGTCATATTCACACCTTGTTCTAATCGTGCCACCTACACTTACCCGTGAAGTAACTGAAGAAGTCCTGGGTGTTATAAGATGTGGTCTATCTCTTCTTCTGTTCAAATTTAGCCAAATTGATCTATTACCAATTCGATTCAGTACCTAACATTCGTAATTAGATCTACCCGTTTATCCATCTCACCTTCAGCATTCTTATGTAACACCACATTTCAAAAGTTTCCATTCTCTTTCTTTCTGAGCTGGTTATCGTCCATGTTTCACTTCCATACAATGCCACGCTTCAGACGAAAGAGTTCAAAAGCATCTTTCTAATTCCTATATCAATGTTCGAAGTGAGCGGATTTATTTTCTTAAGAAAGGCTTTCTTGTTTGTACTAGTTTGCATTTTATGTCCTTACTCCTACCATTGTAAGTTATTCTATTACCCCAGTAACAATATTCATTTCATCATCATCATCATCTGTTTACCCTCCAGGTTCGGTTTTTCCCTCGGACTCAGCGAGGGATCCCACCTCTACCGCCTCAAGGGCAGTGTCCTGGAGCTTCAGACTCTTGGTCGGGGAATACAACTGGGGAGAATGACCAGTACCTCGCCCAGGCGGCCTCACCTGCTATGCTGAACAGAGGCCTTGTGGAGGGATGGGAAGATTGGAAGGGATAGACAAGGAAGAGGGAAGGAAGCGGCCGTGGCCTTAAGTTAGGTACCATCCCGGCATTCGCCTGGAGAAGTGGGAAACCAGGTGAGGTGGGAATCGAACCCACCTCTACTTAGTTGACCTCCCGAGGCTGAGTGAACCCCGTTCCAGCCCTCGTACCACTTTTCAAATTTTCGTGGCAGAGCCGGGAATCGAATCGAACCCGGACCTCCGGGGGTGGCAGCTAATCACGCTAACCACTACACCACAGAGGCGGACAACAATATTCATTTACTTCGTTTAAAACTCCATTTCCTGATTTTTTTTGCTAGTTTTTTACGTCGCACCGACACAGATAGGTCATATGGTGACGATGGGATAGGAAGGGCCTAGGAGTTGGAAGGAAGCGGCCGTGGCCTTAATTAAGGTACAGCCCCAGCATTTTCCTGGTGTGAAAATGGGAAACCACGGAAAACCATCTTCAGGGCTGCCGACAGTGGGGCTCGAACCCACGGTCTCCCGGATGCAAGCTCACAGCCGCGCGCCTCTACGCGCACGGCCAACTCGCCCGGTATTTCCTGATCTAATATTTCCTGCATCACCTGACTTTGTTCGACAGCACTCCAATACTTTTGCTTGCAATTTATTTATTTTCATCTGTACTCCTCCAAGTGGGGCTGCCTGGCCGAGGCGGTAAAGGCGTACTCGGTTCGCCTGGAAGGACGTGGGTTCGAATCCCCGTCAGGAAGTCGTAAAATTTAAGAAACGAGATTTCCACTTCCGGTAGGTGCATATGGCCCTGAGGTTCACTCAGACTACACCAAAAATGAGTACCAGGTTAATTCCTGGGGGCAAAGGCGCCCGGGCATATAGCTAACCACTCTACCCCATCACGTGCCGAGGTTAACAATGGTGGAAGCCTTTACCTTCCACTCCTCCAAGGACCTTCATGGCCTGTACGGAGGTGACTTTGCTTTTACTCCTCCAAGACTACGACCGTACCATTCAGCAATTTCTCCAGATTTTCTGTATACTCATAGGCCATATAACATAGAGAATTATATATTATAGTCATGGGTTAGTTCGTGATGCGAGCTCCACGATTTGTTACATCCAGTATCGTCATTTATTCACAATAATTCGTCGGAAATTACAAAGAGAATTTAATATTAAAAATGCGATAGCTGTTAATCCTGAAATCACATTGATGTCCACGTTTATTTAATATGCAATGATGTGAAAAAAAAAAAAAAAAGAGGATTACGCTATGACGTCACGTCGTCTACGTTGATTGCAACGGTAATGGGTAATGTGCATTCAGTTGCGCCAAAAGTACACATTTCATGGCACAGTACACTTGCTGTGATGTTATGTAATGGTTATCAATTATTTGAACGTGTTCTTGTAAATAAATAAATAAATAAATAAATAAATAAATAAATAAATAAATATGGATATTTTGTTTATCAGCCGGGCTCAGATGGTAGAGTGTTGTACTATGAGGTCAGGTTGTGGGTTCGATCCCGCCTCAGACCAGTGGTATTTAAAGGTGCTCAAATATGCTAGGCCAAGCTGGTATCGATAGATCTACTGGTACATAAAATAAATCTTTCGAGATGACTGCCACTTGGAAGAAAGTATAAAAGGGAAAATAAGTTAGTGAGACTTAAAATTTTCTTTTATCATTTGCTATAATGGTACGTCCCACCGACACAGATTTGTCTTATTTTTTTACAAGTTGCTTTACGTCGCACTGACACAGATAAGTCGTTTTATGGCGACGATGGGATAGGAAAGGGCTAGGAGTGGGAAGGAAGCAGCTGGGGCCTTAATTAAGATACAGACCCAGCATTTGCTTGGTGTGAAAATGGGATATTGCGGAAAACCATTTTCAGGGCTGCCGACAATAGGGTTCGAACCCACTATTTCCCGAATGCAAGCTCACAGCTGTGCGCCCCTAACCTCGCGGCCAATTCGCTCGGTACAGATAGATCTTAAGGCAACGGTGGGATAGGAAAGGCCTAGGAATGGGAAGTAAGCGATCGGAGCCTTAGTTGTGATACAGCCTCAGCATTTGCCTGGTGTGAAAATGGGAAACTGCTGAAAACCATTTTCAGGGCTGCCAACAGTGAGTTTTGAACGCACTATCTCCCGAATGCAAGTTGATAGCATAGTGACACAAAACGCCCTAGTGACTTTATCTACCTTAAATTATTATTATTATTATTATTATTATTATTATCATTTTATCAGGGTTATTTAGCTGTTATTGATGAAATGAAATGGCGTATGGCTTTTATTGCCGGGAGTGTCCGAAGACATGTTCGGCTTGCCAAGTGCAGGTCTTTTGAATTGACTCCCGTAGGCGACCTGCGCGTCGTGATGAGGATGAAATGATGATGAAGACGACACATACACCTAGCCCCCGTGCCAGCGAAATTAACCAATTATGGTTAAAATTCCCGACCCTGCCGGGAATCGTACCCGGGACCCATGTGATCAAAGGCAAGCACGCTAACCATTTAGCCATGGAGCCGCACGCTGTTATTGATGAACACGTTATAGTCATCCTTTTTCACTTCGAACTGTTAAGTGTGGGTTTTACGCTTTTCATAAAAGACATAACGTTTTATGATGAAAATTCCAACGCTCCATGAACGGGATTCAAATTTCAGTCTATTGAGTTGACATACAGCAGTTGTCGCTTTGGTAATCATACACCTACCTGTCTATCTACCTAAACCAACCAATCAACCGACCGACCGACCAACCAACCAAAGGAAAACAATCTCCGAACAGGCCATGAAGGCCCAAGGAGGAGGGAAAGTTTAAGGCTTTCACTTTTAAAAATCTTGATTCGAAGTGAGATATGTAGAGTGTTTAACACTATGCCTGGCCACCTTGCTCCTAGGAATGAATCTGGTGCTCAATTTCAGTGAAGATATAATTAACCGCAGTGCCATATGCCTCTCCGGAATGGGGAACCTTGTTTATAAATTTTCTATATCTTTATGGGGCATCGAACCTTCGTCCTTTCTGATGCACTGAACATGTTCTTACCCTCTCGGCCAGATAGATACTAACCGAATAACAAAATTAACTGACTTTCATTGCACACAGTAGAGTACTTTCGGATTGAATACAAATAAGCAGTCTTTCGTGAATTGTGCAGCCACGTTGAACCAAAATGTTTGGCAAGATGTTAGGCAATATTATAAGACATGATCAGTACTTGGGTGGATAGTGGACAAGTAGAAAGAGAATGTACATACTACTGCATGTACACATCCGCTCAGCGTGCGTTCTAAATAGACCATCAGTTTAACTAGGTGTAAGTATTTCGGATTCAAAAGTATGGATACGTGAGTTTAAATTTCGATTAAAAAAAAACGGATGAAAAGTAATCTCACCAAATGATAGCTGCATTATTTCTGCGTTTAAGCGTGGTATACGATGTTTCTTTCATGCAAAGTGCTTTTGTTATTTTAAAAGGAACTGAGAAAAACTAGTGTAACTAGCTTCCACCCCCGGGTTCCCGGGTTCGATTCCCGGCTTTGCCATGAACATTGAAAAGTGAAGACTGGAACGGGGTCCACTCAGCCTCGGGAAATCAACTGCGGACAGGCGGGTTCGATTTATGTTACGAAGTTTTTAAGTTTAGGTTTGTCCATAGGAGCATTGAATGAAAACCTGTTTTCCAGTCTGTGACCGGGTCAGGGATGTAATGAATGAATGAATGAATGAATCATATATAGGCTATTAGTACAACGGAGTCGCCACACTCAAAGTTATTTATTAATGACTGATAGATGCTACGAAATGATAATGGAGAGAGTTGCTGGAATGAAAGATGACATGGAAAACCGGAGTACCCGGAGAAAAACCTGTTCCGTCTCCGCCTTGCCCAGCACAAATCTCACATGGAGTGACCGGGATTTGAACCACGGTATCCAGCGGTGAGAGGGCGACGCGCTGCCGTCTGAGCCACGGAGGCTACTCCGTAGAAGCATTGTATATGTAAAAAATATAGAGCCCTTAATCGCAAGAGAAATGCAGCCATAATGTAGTGTATTTAGGATTAAGTGTAGTCCACGCATTGGTTCTTTATCGTGCCGGGCTGAGTAGCTCGGACGGCCAACTTAGCAGGTTAGATCTTGGATCAATCCGGTGGTATTTGAAGGAGGTAAAAAACGACAGCCTCGTGTCGGTAGATTTACTGGCACGTTAATGAGTGGGAGAAAAAATTCTGGTCCGCCTCTGTGGTGTAGTGGTTGGTGTGATTAGCTGCCACCCCCGGAGGCCCGGGTTCGATTCCCGGCTCTGCCACGAAATTTGAAAAGCGGTACGAGGGCTGGAACGGGGTCCACTCAGCCTCGGGAGGTCCACTGAGTAGAGGTGGGTTCGATTCCCACCTCAGCCATCCTGGAAGTGGTTTTCCGTGGTTTCCCATTTCTCCTCCAGGCAAATGCCGGGATGGTACCTAACTTAAGGCCACGGCCGTGTTCTTCCCTCTTCCTTGTCTATCCCTTCCAATCTTCCCATCCCCCCACAAGGCCCCTGCTCAGCATAGCAGGTGAAGGCCGCCTGGGCGAGGTACTGGCCATCTTCCCCAGTTGTATCCCCCGACCCAATGTCGCACGCTCCAGGACACTGCCTTGAGGCGGTGGAGGTGGGATCCCTCGCTGAGTCCGAGGGAAAAACTGACCCTGGAGGGTAAACAGATAAAGCAGAAAAAAAAAATCCGGCTCCTCGGCGTCGCCGAAAATCGTACAAGTTGTTAGTGGGACATAAATCAATTATTATTATTATTATTACGTTTCTGTTATCGTCGTTTAAACTACTGTATCCATACTTCCGACAGCTAGTCAGACATTTCCCACACACATAAGTAAAATGGAACTGATGACCAAAGGCCAACAGTCCTCCTAACATGACAACAGTAACATGAATTTACCCAGATAGCGGGATGTACACGGCGAAAAACGGGCCCCAGTTGAACGTCGTATTGATTCCATTCACTTGTGTCAGGCTTCCCTTGTTAATATTTTACATTCAACCTTCCAGGGAGAACACCTTTTGCGAGTCCAGCAGTATTAGGTTTACAAAATCTGGGGAAAGTTCAGTTTCCGCGTCCTACATAGCCCTTCTCTTTCCCTACACATTGCTTTCAGTCTTCGAGTAGGTGTCGGCTGAACAACGTAATTTCTCCATTTTTCATCTTTATTATAGACCACCCTCGTCTTGACGCCAATCTGATATAAGTTATATTGCTATTGCTTCTTCTTCTTCTTCTTCTTCTTCTTCTTCTTCTTCTTCTTCTTCTTCTTCTTCTTCTTCTCATTCTTCTTCTTCTTCTTCTTGGCACTATTTTGTCTCCTTATCTGCTTTTCAATGCAATTTTTCTTTCTTTTTTCCTGGCCTTTTCCCATTACTTGGGGTCGGAACTTCATACAGATGAAAACCACTTCTAAGGGAAGATGTATTTCCTGACTCCAGCTCTATGTGAAGGGATGAACAATATTTACTGCGAGTTTCTAGGGTGGTTAGTAGTGCGGTGTGTTGTGGGTGAATTAAGACTCACACACTCCCACTTCCTCAGACAGGAATCAACCAAATGTGGGTAAAATCCCTGGTCGGTCTCCCCCTGTGGGTGGGGGCGGTAGAATAACACCCACAGTATACCCTACTTGTCGCAAAAGGCGACATTTTTTTGCTATTTGCTTTACTTTGCACCGACTCACATAGCTCTTACGGCGACGATGGGATAGGAATGGCGTAGGAGTGGGAAGGAAGCGGCCGTGGCCTTAATTAAGGTACAACCCCAGCATTTTCCTGGTGTGGAAATGGGAAACCACGGAAAACCCTCTTCAGGGCTGCCGACAGTCGGCTTCGAACCCACTATCTCCCGGATGCAAGCTCACAGCTCAGCGACCCTAACCGCACGACCAACTCGCCCGGTCATGAGGCGACTAAAAAGAGGCCCTTGGAGCTCTCAACTTGGGAGAGTGGGTTGGCGACCATGGTGCCCTTAGTTGAGTCCTGGCATTGCTTCCACTTGTGCCAGGCTCCTCACTTTCATCTATCCTATCCGACGTTCCTTGGTGAACTCTTATTATTTTCGGAACCCGATGGTATTAGGTTTGCGAATCCTAAAGAGTCTTTCATTTTCACGCCCTTCGTGGCCCTTGTCTTTCTTTGGCCGATATCTTCATTTTTCGAAGTACCCGTTTTTCTCTCTGATTACTGTTAATAGAGGAGGTTTGGCTAGTTGTACTTAAAACAATCACCACCACCACTCCGGTCGGTCGAAAATCGAACCCAGGACTCTCTGAGTTGAAGGCCGCTCTACTGACCATTCAGCAAAGGAAACGGACATTGCTTTTTATTTCGAATAATTTGAAAATGCTCCCTCTTCTTTTGTCAGTCTGATAACCTAGGCCCTGTCTCTTGGCACAGGCCAGAACAAAATGTAGCGTTGAACAAAGTCCTACTTTGCTGACGATTGTGTGGTGTTGAGAAATGACGTTTAGACCATGACGAGTGCTGTGAAGTGTGCTACTCATAGGGCCAATCGTACTGCAATAGCACTTTCTTGCCTAGTGAGGAAAGCAAAGGCAATCCACCTCACAACTCGTTAAGCCTTGTTTCTGCGGTTTCTCTATACATGAATAATCAGTGATAGTACTATTTAAGTATCCAAACTGCCTCAGGGCTAAATGCGTAAGAGACAGGCAACCTCATAGCATATATGCTAATATATCGCACAGTGAGCTCTCTGGTGACGAACGAGGATACCATTTCATCAGCAGAGCAACAGGCAATAGGATTCCAAGCATTTGACATTACAATATTAAAACATTCTTGGTCGTCGTGATTCACTTCTGAACAAGCAGAGCAAGTTCTTTGTGAATCGCATTCCCTAGAGTTATTCTCTTCATTTCTCAAGAAGCAGAGCAAGTTCTTCGCGAATCGCATTCCCTAGAGTTTGTCTCTACACTTCTGAAGAAGCAGAGCAAGTTCTTCGCGAATCGCATTCCCTAGAGTTTGTCTCTACACTTCTGAAGAAGCAGAGCAAGTTCTTCGCGAAACGCATTCCCTAGAGTTTGTCTCTTCACTTCTGAAGAAGCAGAGCAAGTTCTTCGCGAATCGCATTCCCTAGAGTTTGTCTCTTTACTTCTGAAGAAGCAGAGTTAGTTCTTCGCGAAACGCATTCCCTAGAGTTTGTCTCTTTCACAAAATATAAATTCAAAAGATACCATACCTATTACTCTGCGCCAACGTTATTGTTAATCTTGTTTTTCTCTCAAGAAGATAGGTAATATTAAATCTTTAACTTAATCTTGGAGCAAACGATCCCTATTATATTATCGAGGGATTTACGGAAACAGCTTTGGATAACCGTGCTTAAGGGAGACTGTACTGTAGTGATTGATGATAGACCCCATTAATTTTCCGTGCTTGCGAGTAGATTAGATTGATGATCGTCGGTACATCTGAGTCTATCGTCTGGCACGGTTCCATCTTCCTCGGAACACTGTGATTCTCAGAACATCCATGGTAGCACCACGTAGTATTTACGGAATTACGCTTAAAGTCTATTAATATCTAGTGAAAAAGTATTGCCTTATTATACAGAATAAGTATAATTATGTTAGAAAGTCAAGATTATGAATCACTGTTCCTCTGCCTTGAACTACTGGGAACATTCTGATTGATGTAGCTCCAGGAGAGGAACAGGTCACGAAATTTAGAAATTAATATACGAGTCATATGTAACATTGCGTACTCAAACATTGAAGATAAAAAGAGTATATATGAGTCCCGAATGATAGAAAGATTATCCTGAAGGTAGTGGAAGCTATGTTGAAGAGAGATTGTTGCCTGTGGTTGTTAACTACGGTCCCGAACTTTTGAGGCACTAGCAACTAATCGTAGACTTGCCAAGTGAAATGTCCTCAAGCGTATTCCATAATAGGTGCTGGGGCTGAGGTGTATATATTCGACCACATGGTACGACTCTCGGCAGCTACGGCGAGCTATTTAAATTTAGGATTTTTTTCATTAGTTATTCCAGGTTCACAGTTTCATTTCCGAATTGCTCATCAGTCATTTTAGGTTTAGTGTACAGTTCCATAAAATAGAACTACTGAAGTAACCTGGAAAGTTAGAAAATGTAATGAGAATTTAAAATTAATACATAAAAGGGTACTATGACTTTGGTTGCGATTACTTTGCTGAACTTTGTGACAGGACAGGAATCTCGGATCTCTGGACGGTGTAGCATGCCAATAGCATCAATAAGTGTGGTTTAAATGCTCGGCTTCGAAGACGAAATCAGGAAATAAGGATAATGATATCAGTATTTACGCCAAAGAACTTTTATCCCTAGAAAGGTGCACACATACAGGATAATTATGACCAGTTTGGTACGATGCGTTCATTTAATAATAATAATAATAATAATAATAATAATAATAATAATAATAATAATAATAATAATAATAATAATAATAATGTTATTTGCTTTACGTCCCACTAACTACTTTCAAGGTTTTCGGAGACGCCGAGGCGCCGGAATTTAGTCCCGCAGAAGTTCATTTAAGTGCCAGTAAATCTACCGACACGGGGCTGACGTATTTGAGCACCTTCAAATACCACCGGACTGAGCCAGGATCGAACCGGCCAAGTTGGGGTCAGAAGGCCAGCGGCTCAACCGTCTGAGCCACTCAGCCCGGCATGCATTCATTTATAAGAATTGTATCGTTATAAGGAACTGAACTTAGATAATTTCTACTGGTAAATTTATGGCTCATCTCTTAAAAAGTTTCAAATACATTTTGGAAAATGTTGCTTACGTCTCACCGACAGAAATAGGTCTTATGGCGACGATGGAATAGGAAAGGTCTACTAGTGGGAAGGAAGCGGCCGGCATTTTCCTGGTGTGAAAATGGGAAACAACGGTAAACCGCCTTCAGGGTTGCCAACTGTGGGTTCGAACCCTTTATCTCACGAATGCAGGTTGACAGCCACGTGGCGCAAACCAAATATGTAGAAATAATAATAATAATAATAATAATATTTGCTTTATGTCCCACTAACTACTTTTACGGTTTTCGGAGACGCCGAGGTGCCGGAATTTAGTCCCGCAGGAGTTCTTTTACGTGCCAGTAAATCTACCGACACGAGGCTGTCGTATTCGAGCACCTTCAAATACCACCGGACTGAGCCAGGATCGAACCTGCCAAGTTGGGGTTAGAAGGCCAGCGCCTTAACCGTCTGAGCCACTCAGCCCGGCCCAAATATGTAGAACATATAGTAGCTTTATAGTATTTTACAGTTTGAATCCGGAAAATATTGAGAGACAGGGCAAAGAATTCGGAATGAAGATAAACATTGGGAAGACTAAGGTGATGAGAATAGGAAAGGAGGAGATTGCTGTTAATATAACACTGGAAGGGAATAAATTCGAACATGTAAATACGTTCGGGAAGTTTGTTCACATGGAATGGAAGCTGTACAGAAGAAATAAGAAGCAGAATATCTATGGGGAAAAAATCCTTCGGAAAGGTGAGAGGGCTTTTGACATCTAAGGCAATCCCTATTGATTTAAAAAAGAGGTTCGCAAAGTGTTTTGTGTGGAGCGTAGTGTCGTATGGATCTGAAACATGGACATTAAGAAAGAATGAAACACAGTATTTCGCAAGTTTTGAAATATGGTTTTGGAGAAGAATGAAATGGACAGATAAAATGAGAAGTGCTAAGAAAAGTAGAAGAGAACAGAAGAGACGCCTGATGAAAATGATAAGGAAGAGGAAAATGTCGTGGTGGGGTCACATACTACTTAGAAATTGTCATCAACCGGGGATGATGGAGGGAAACACAGATGGAAGAAAAGAAAGAGGAAGAAGAAGGTTTGGAATGTTAACAGATGTCAAAAGGGAGAAAAGCTATGAACAACTGAAGCAAGATACTCAGGACAGAGAATCATTTATTTTTTTGCTACTTGCTTTACGTCGCAACGCCACAGATAGGTCTTACGGCGACGATGGGACAGGAAAGGGCTAGGAGTGGGAAGTAAACCGCCGTGGCCTTAATTAAGGTACAGCCCCAGTATTTGCCTGGTGTGAAAATGGGAAACCACGGAAAACCATCTTCAGGGCTGCCGACAGTGGGGTTCGAACCTACTGTCTCCCGAATACTGGATACTGGCCGAACTTAAGCGACTGCAGCTATCGAGCTCGGTACAGAGAATCATGGAGGCTGTCCAGTTGATACCTGTCTCAAGACAGATACACTGAAGAAGTAGAAGAAGACAAAGAAGTACTAACATGGTAAATGTGAATAAATCTCTCTGGTATTTGGTATAATTCTTTTTATTGTCCGATGACGTCACATCAACACGAACGTCCTATGGCGACGATCGGATAGAAAACGTGTGGTACTTGGAAAGAAGCGACCGTGGTCTTAATTAGGGTATAACCCCAGTACTTGCCTTGTGTGAAAATGGGAACCGACAGATCGAGCGAGTAGGCCATTCAGTTAGGGTCACGACCTGCGAGCTTGCATTTGGGAGATGATGGGTTCGAATCCCATTGTCTGCAGCTCTGAAGATGTTTTCCAACGGTTTCCCATTTTCACACCAGGCAAATGCTGGAGCTGTACCTTAATTAAGGCTCTGTGTTCCAACCCTGGAGTAAGGTAAATAACGTTGACCACGATAAAAACACGGAGTTTCCGAATTAATCCCTGCTACTTTCAGCGATTGTCCTTTAGTCTTGTTTACAGTCATCGCGAAACCTTCGTTACGATGATGTAGTATAATCACATAAACCAGCAACAGATTCTACAACTAAGCATGTAGTTATGATTTACCCTGACGATGAAGTTGATGCGAAAGATTCAGAGCAGAATTTCCAATTACTGAAATCTGGGCCTAAAACGAGTCCTCTAGAGTTTGGAATGACCACAGTCAAGAAAATACTCAATAGAGGTGTAGGTTTGGTTTTTAAATAAACACTATTTATTACTACAATTACATAGTACAAAGATCGATACGAGATGTTGACTAGGTTAGAATCAAAGAATAATTATAAAACTTGGAGAAAATACGGAACAAACAACACTAGTCAAGGAGTTTAATAGTCCATGAATCAATGGCCGCCACATACTACTTCCTGCCCAGTGACAACGTGGATACATCTACTTGAGAAGCGCACTGTACGACCAGAACGTGTAATCCGCTTGCTGGACTGATGGCTATCTCCAGGTTTGATCATAGAGTTGGGTTGCACGGGCATTGAGGACTTGGGTGGTGTAGGTTCCACGTTATGCATTAGAAAGGCTGGTTTAAGTCTGTCAATTGAGACTGTCTGTTGACCATGGGGCGTTTCTAGAGTGAAGTTCTTTTCAAAACGTTTTATTACAAGATACCGTCCATTATAAATCGGTTGGATCGGTTTTTTAACTGCATCTTGTCTGATGTATACATGAGAATTTGTCGTGCGTTCTGGGTGGATGAAGATAGATTTTGCAAAGTGATGTCGAATGTTGATTGTCTTCAGTGACGCCATGTGCTGCCTCACGTTGAAGATGAAAGAAGGAATGTCGCAGGTCAATGGTGTTGAATCAAAAAAATCAGCTGGAAGTTTGATTTAACACCGAGAGTAGTTTCTGCTGGAGTGACATTGTATTCTGAAATCACATATGCACGGAGGCCCATTAAGATGGTAGGTAATTTGTTGACCCAGACATCTGAGGAGCGAGCTCTTAAGGCAGCCTTCAGATTATGATTCCAGCTTTCGACTTTCCCATTGGAAGCGGGATGGTAAGCGGTAGTTTTTATGTGGTGTATTCCCAAAACTCTTGTGAGGTGTGTGAACAGCTGTCGTCCTCTGTCGGTGGTGTTGAATTTAGGGACACCGAAACGTGCAATTTATAATGACAAGAGAGCACTAGAAACAGTTTATGGAGTAATGTCCTTTAGTGGTACTGTTTCAGGCCAACGCGTGTATCTGTCTATCATCATAAGTAGGCATGTGAAGCCTTGAGAACAAGGTAGTGGTCCTACTAGGTCCACATGGATGTGAGAGAAGTGATAGCTGACTTGACTGAATGTTCCTATAACACTATTTGTGTGTTTGAAAACTTTTGCTCTTTGACAAGGAACGCACGTTTTTGCTCATAGTTTTAAATATTGTTCCATTGAAAGCCAAACAAAGGGCTGTCGTATTAAATCCACTGTTCCTTTGATCCCGGGTTGAGCTAAGTCATGCAATGCTTGGAAAATCTTCTCTCTGTAGGATAGCGGGATGTACGGTCTGAGTTTCTCTGTAGAATGATCACAAACCAACTTAGATCCATCAGATAAATCCATGCTGGTGAATTTCAATGAACTAGTTTCTGTTTTTTAAGACTTTCCAATTCTGTATCGTTCTGTTGTGACTTATCTATATCTTCGTATGAAATACTTGTTGACAACGTAATATCTGTAGACCTAGAGCATGTGTCAGCAGGGTTATTCTCTCCGACTGGGAGATACCTAATGTCCGTAGTGAACTGTGCAAGAAAATCAAGGTGTCGCTGTTGTCTAGGTGTTGCTTGGTCCTTGAAAGCAAACGATACTATTTTGTGGTCTGAAAATATTGTGAACTCTCTGCCCTCTAGCAGATACCTGAAATGTTTCACAGCAGAATAGGCAGCTTACAATTCACGATGGTATGTGCTATAATTACGTTGCATGTCTGTGAGAGACTTGGAAAAGAATGCGAGTGGTTCTGGCGTTTCCTCCCTCAGCTGCTGTAGTGAGACTCTTATGGCATAGTTCGAAGTATCAACCATTAATATTAAGGGCAGATCAGGCGATAGGTGAGCAAGCATGGCTGCATTAGCTAGTTCTTCTTTTAACTTGATAAACGGAGCATCTGCTAAGTGATTGTTAGGTTTCTGCAGTGTGTGGTAAAGAGCGTCTTTAGAAATTCACAAGTCCCAAAAATCGTCGAAGTTCTGCTACTGTTGTAAGACGTAGGAAATATTTAATGACCTGTACTCTGTCCGCTAGAGGTGAAACTCCTCGGTTTGACACAAGGTAACCGAGAAATTAAATTTATTTTTCACCAAAAATGCACTTTGCTACATTGATATTAAGGTGATCTTCATCTAGGCGTTGAAAAAGTTGTTGTAGGAGAATCATATGCT
Organism: Anabrus simplex; assembly: GCF_040414725.1. Taxonomy (NCBI): domain Eukaryota; kingdom Metazoa; phylum Arthropoda; class Insecta; order Orthoptera; family Tettigoniidae; genus Anabrus; species Anabrus simplex. The sequence goes on along the minus strand of NC_090268.1, from coordinate 353,907,203 downwards.
CGTCCTCTGATGACGATGCTAACAGGATGCCATCAAGGTAAGAATAAGTGAAAGGCATGTCCGACAAAACACCATGAATATAACGCTGAAATGTTTGTGCTGCATTGCGTGGTTCAAATGGCATTTTCAAAAATTCAAGAAGACCAAATGGAGTAATGACGGCTGTCTTTGGGATTCTACTGGTACAACAGGGATGTGATGATAAGCTCTAATGAGGTCGACTTTGGAGAATATGGTTTTGTTTGAGAGATGACTGTTGAAATCCAGTAGATGAGGAATTGGGTTCCGAAAGGGTAGTGGGATGGCACTGAGTACACGATAATCCCCACAAAGGGCACCAAGTGCCATCTCTTTTGGGGGCTAGATGGAGAGGACTGGACCAGCAGCTTTTAGAAGGTTGACATATACCGAGGTTGATCATCTCTTCGAATTCCAGTTTCGCTTGTGCCAGTTTATCTGTTGGTAGGCCCCTGCCTCTTGCATGCAGTGGAGGTCCCAAGGTGATGATTGTGTGATTAACAGTAACTTCAGGAGAGTTGAAATTAGGCTTCTCAATGAGGAAGTTGGGAAATGTATTCAATAAATCCCGATATTTGTGCTGTGGAACTATCACGAGTGACTTGTTGAATTTATAAAGCCTGTGCTTGAGAGTTGAGTATGTCTGTCAATCAATCGCTTTGACTTAATATCTAACAAAAGGCCAACATAACCCAAAAATTTAGCTTCAATAATAGGTTGGCGTACATCAGCTAGAAGAAATGACCATGGAAATTTTCTCCGAAGGTCTATTTCAAGGTTAGGTAGGTGTTTGCCATAGATGTGTATTGCGGAACCATTTGCTGCATAGAGTTGTCGCTTCTGAATGTTCTTGCGTTCTAGCGCGGTTGCGGGTAGAACTGAGAATCTACTAAAAATCTTTGCCCCGTGTTGCGATCTGTTATGAACAGGAGGCGGGATTATTCTGCCTTCTCACTTCAGGCCGTGCCAAGTGATGGCCCTAAATGTTTTCCGGCAATGTGTTATTGCTCGTAGATGGTTGTTGCGTTCCTTTCTGAAAAGGAGGCGGGATAATTCAGCCTCCTCACTTTACGCCGCACCAAGTGATGGGCCGAAATGTTTTCTGGCAATGTGTTATTACTCGTAGATGGTTGACGAACAAGCGAGCATGGTAGAGTGCACTTTTAGCATTCTGCTTGAACTTGTGGTGGTACCAGCAGATGGAATACTTGGGGATGAACCGAGGTGATTTGGATCTATTCCGCGATGGTGATCGGGCACGGAGCTCTTGGATATAACTTGTTACTTCAGAAAGTTGCTTCTCAAGACGTGAAAATCATTCATCATGTGATGATTGAGCAACTACTTCAGTGCTATATATGAACTGGCTAGGTCATGGAGGCCATAGCATCGAGACTTACATCTTGGCTAGCAGCTAGAATAGATCGTATATACTTGGGAAGTCGTTGTAAAAAATGGTTTTCAAAAATAGTCGGTTATTTGAGAACCTGCCAGAGCACGCATTTCTCTAAGTAAGGCGATTGACTTTTTGTCTCCTAACTCTACTTCCGTAAGTAAATTTTTGCTTAGTGGGTCCCTGACTCTTCAAATTCTGCGATAATACGTGCTTGCAAGTCCTTGTGCGGTGTAATCGACCAAGATCTGATTTACCTTAATACGAAATGAAATAAGTTGACTTTAACAGGGGTAACAAATACCCATTCTCGTGGCCTTTGTAAAAAACGAAAGGTTAAAGTTACCGGCTGAAAGTCAACATGTTAGGAGGCGGACTTTTGCATTCCTTGAAATTCACACGAAAATACATAAAACCCTATTTGGGCTGATGGCCCGACTACCAGAGGCTAGGCCTATACTACGGGCGTGACTAGAAGAAAAGAACATTTTTAAGTTGCAAAAATATGAAATCAATTTAAATTTCGCGAAAACATAGTCACCTCAATACCAAGTTGAAGGGGAATACAAGAGGGTACAACTCTTTATTCCCGTAGTTAGACTAGAGTCCCGTGGTGTAGGGGTAGCGTGCCTTCCTCTCACCCGGAGGCCACGGGTTCGATTCCCGACCAGGTCAGGAATTTTTACTTGGACCTGAGGGCTGGTTCGAGGTCCACTCAGCCTACGTGATTAGAATTGAGGAGCTAACTGACTGTGAGATAGCGGCCCCGGTCTAGAAAGCCAATAATAACGGCCGAGAGGATTCGTTGTGCTCACCACACGACACCTCCTAATCTGCAGGCCTTCGGGCTGAGCAGCGGTCGCTTGGTAGGCCAATGCCCTTCAAGGGCTGTAGTGCCATGGTGTTTGGTTTGGATTTAAAGTTTGAAATTTACATTGAGAAAATAATAGTTACATGACCAAAAATTTGAAACCTTCCCCTCGAACTATCTTTCTGAGACTATTACATGATTACACAGAGTCTGCCATTGCCTTGAACTGGTGGACCTCCCGGAGATGGACGAGGCAACACTTCCTCTAGCCTCCGTTACGAACACACTCTAAACCTCTTGACTGGGGCGATCACAAAGGCAACATGGCCCGAACGGTCCCAGCTTTTATAGCGGAGAGAAAGATTCCAGATTTCTCTGGGCCGAGGCCCTGATACACCCACAGTTCATATTAGTTAATTTAATAAATATCAAATATTTCGTATTGGCTGATATGTTAAGTTGGCAGGAAGAAAAGACGTGTTGATAACTTTAGAACACCAAAAACAATTTACAAATAATTCAGTTTTACCAACTAATGAATAACAAAATATCTTGAATTTTAATTTCCCGCCTCTCATAGAGGGAACAGTTAGTTTGACAGTAGAGACCTCTATCGAAAAACGTTCGAACTACTTCCACTAGCAGCTTCCGATTTTATGTATAGATGACCTTTCGAAAGGGCCCTTATTTTTAATGCACGGGGTGGGTGTAGCTCCGGTACAATTATTATTATTATTATTATTATTATTATTATTATTATTATTATTATTATTATTATTATTATTATTATTATTATTTGCTTTGTGTACCACTAAATACTCTTTCAAGGTTCTTGGAAACGCTGAGGTGGCGGAATTTTGTCCCGCAGGAGTTCTTTTACGAGCCAGTAAATCTACCGACACGAGGCTGACGTATTTAAGGATCTTCAAATGCCACCGGACTGAGCCAGGATTATTCTTATTATTATTACTATTATTATTATTATTATTATTATTATTATTATTATTATTATTATTATTATTATTATAAAAATACATCGCAATTGGGAAATGTCCCCGTGGTAATGATCACTTACAGTAGTGTGATAATAAAGTAAAAGCATAATTAGCCAAGAACAACAACAATAACAACAACAACAACAACAGCAACACGCAATTCCATGGACAGAAAATATGATATTACAAGAAATGTTACTAGTTTAGAACGGCACCACGAAATACGGAGTTGTTGAAGTTAACCCGACTTCTCTTTTGGCATTGCCTCTTACACAACTAGAGGGAAAATTGAATGGGGCACCTTGAGCTGGCGTTGCTATGGTTACGGCAGGCCATCCTTGATCAGTTTTCATTATTAACACAATGGCTTGGCGTCATCTGATATTAGCGGCTCAAAATATGTGACGCGATTTTACCTAGAAACCGTACAGGCTGTGACGTATGGCTGGGGTTCATCTGGAATTTGCGGCTCAAAATATGTGAAGCGATGTTACTTAGCAACCGACAGGGCATGACGTATTACTGGAGTTCATCCGAAATTAGCGGCTCAAAATGTGTGACGTGATGTTACCTAGAAACCGTAGAGGTTGTGACTTATGGCTGGGGTTCATATGAAATTAGCGGCTCAAAATGTGTGACGCGATGTTACCTAGAAACCGTACAGCTATGACGTATTGCTGGGGTTCATATGAAATTAGCGGCTCAAAATGTGTGACGCGATGTTACCTAGCAACCGTACAGCTATGACGTATTGCTGGGGTTCATATGAAATTAGCGGCTCAAAATGTGTGACGCGATGTTACCTAGCAACCGTACAGCTATGACGTATTGCTGGGGTTCATATGAAATTAGCGGTACAAAACGTGTGACGCGATGTTACCTAGAAACCGTACAGGCTGTGACGTATTTCTGGAGTTCATCTGATTTTTTGTTTTGCTATTTGCTTTACGTCGCACCGACACAGATATGTCTTATGGCGACGATGGGATAGGAAAGGCCTAGGAAGTAGAAGGAAGCGGCCGTGGCTTTAATTAAGGTACAGCCCCGGCATTTGCCTGGTGTGAAAATTGGAAACCACGGAAAACTATCTTCAGGGCTGCCGACAGTGGGGCTCGAACCCACTATGTCCCGATTACTGGATACTGGCCGCACTTAAGCGACTGCAGCTATCGAGCTCGGTCCATCTGAAATTAGCGGCTCAAAATATGTGACGCGATGTTACCTAGCAACAGTGCAGGTTATGATGTGAAAAGTATTTGGAAATATCTCGGAAACGGTTGATTTTAAGGCTTGAAATGCAGTTTCCGGAGTACCGTTGGCACTGAGTATTGTTTCTCTTTGTGAGGGGCGTAGAATAATCTGTGCCCGGTTCTTCTACGAAAACTTCCCCTTTTGAATTTTTTGTTTTGTGCCCCCTTACAACATGGATTGCAATAACTGATTACTCTTTCCCCAGTTCCAGGAGATCCTGAACTAGGGGATGAGATTATTATATTCTATTTTCTCATCTCTTCTATTCTATTTCAATACCTACGGTTTTATACGGTTAACTTTCTCTGACTCTTGTTATTTCTCAATAATAACAGCACTTAACGTAGGCGCCTCAACTTCTGTACGCCTATGCCACATAACCAACCACCCACTGCCTTCTGTCGTTAATGTTCTGCCCCAATAATCACATGATGTAGATTCCTTTTGATGTTGGGAGTCGCTAAATATTCATGCAGCTCGAATTACCAAAGGCGGCATTATGCAGTAGAACAACTAGATTCCAAGTCTTCCGGTGGATTTAATTTTCCGTTTGCGAAGTGTATCGGACTGCGAGTGAATGAGAAGAAAACGTGTTCGTTCATAAAGAAAGGTGTGTGTTTTTTCTTATTTCGTATCACGTTTGTAATTACAAGAGAACGACTTCCTCTTCGTTTCGTGCACCGTTTTAAGAGGACGAGTGCTTCTTGCATTGCAGACACCTTCCCTTGTTCATTTTAGAGATTACTTCTCTATACTTCACATAAAAGAATCTTTCATTACGATTACAGGTGAAGTGTGGAATATGAATTAAGATAGATTGTCTTCCTCTTCTCCTTCATTTGCTGTCTGCTCACAGAAGGTTGCCGACCATTTAGTGTAGTAGTGCCATTTTTGGGCAGTAGTAGTAGTAGTAGTTGTTGTTGGGGTCATCAGTCCATAGACTAGTTTGATGCAGCTCTCTATGCCCCCCATCCTGTGCTAACCTTTTCATTTCTACATAATTGCTACATCCTACATCTACACTAATCTGTTTGTCATATTCCTACCTCTGGCATCTTTACCGCCTGCACTTTCTTCAAAAATCAACTGAACAATGTTCTAGGTGTCTTAAAATGTGTCCCATCATTGTAGTCAAATTTCGGCAAAACTTTCTTCTCTCACAAGTTCAGTTCAGTATCTCTTCATTCGTGATTCAGTATACTCATCTCTCCTTCGACATTCTTCTGTAACACCACATTTCAAAAACTTTGTTCTCATTCTGATCTAGTTATCGCCCAATTTTCACTTCTATACAATGTCACGCTCCAGACGGAAGTCTTCCAAAAATGTCTTTTTAATTCCTATATCACTGTTCGAAGTGAGAAAATGTCTTTTCCTAATAAAGGACTTCCTTGCTTGTGCTTATCTCTCCTCCTTCCTTCTGCCATAATTTGTTATTTTACTACCCAAGTTACAATATTTATCTACTTCAAGAGTTCTTTTCGTAATTTAAACTCCAATATTTTTGTTTTGGCTTCATTTCTTTTCATCTTATACTGCTTCTCTAGACTTTGTCCACACAATTCAATAATTTCTACAGATCTTCTTCAGGCGCAGAAATGGGCAGTAGTATCAGACTGTATTTGTCATTTAGGAAGATGTGACCGTAATAGGCTGCTTTCCTACGTTCTGTAAGTATTGAGACGTCACATGATTACACGGCACGACAGAGTACCTTTTCTCTGGTGACGTGGTCCATCCGTAGGATCTTGAAACGGTCTGGGGTATATAGATACGTTGGATGGTTCTATACAGTACTAAGGACGCGCAGAATGTAGGATAGTTGCGCCACGAAATACAATTATATGATAATGTTGAGGAGAACATACTAACCCGCAACACATGTATCACCTAGAACGAAAATTCCTTGATATAGTTCATGCAATACTGAACCTTAGATGACAGAACCTTTCTGTCAGAGTTCTACGCTGAAATATTATCACAAAATGATTTTTCTAGGCGCAACGACGATATCCAGAGACAGATACTTGAGCAAGATTTACAATAATGTACCCTTACATGGTTTCCAAGACCTTGTCCAGATTTGAAAGAAAGGATTCTTCTTCTTCACTCTCCTGTAACGGCGTTCACGTTTTATCGATGTCAGAGATAATTGGGAAGCCCTTGAACAGGCCATATTACTAACGATGAAGCCCTCTAAAGAATGGATCATCAACCAAAACTGTTAAATGTAGCTGTGACCTCGCATCCGAGAGATAGTGGGTTAGAATCCCACTGTCGGCAGCCCTGAAGATGGTTTTCGTGGTTTCCCATTTTCACACCAGCCAAATCCTTGGGCTGTACCTTAATTAAGGCCAGGGCCGCTTCCTTTCCATTCCTAGTCTCTTTCCTGCCCCATCGTCGCCAAAAGACCTATCTGTGTCGGTGCGACGTTAAGCAAATAGCAAAAAAAAAAAAAAAGGGTTTAATATTCAAAAAGGACGTCAATAGCAACACGTTTAAAGGAGTAAATCGACTGTTTCGAGATACAGAGAAATGGGACGTAGTTGCTATCAATCAAGAGAGAGAATGAGGGAAGGAGAGTGAGTGAAGACTTAATTGATGAATGTTCCTTGTTAAGATGTTTACTCACTAACGCGAAGTGTCCTATTTGAAGGCAGCGCCTTATACCTAATTTAAACATAACATCAAGACCTCAACTAGTGAACTGTTTAAAGTATGATGTATTGGCATGAAGTTCTTGTTTATCACTATTAAGCACGGAATTCGCTAGTTATTCGTCATGTCATCAATAAGTTGGAAGCCCATCTTGCTACATCTACCTTACTTCCAGCAGCTCATCGTCGTTATTGTTCTCACGTATACTTCATAGTTAACACTTTTAAGTAATCATAAAAATAATTTCATGAACAGAATTTGTGCTTCCTAACATGAATAATAATGTCCTAAAAATCATCATACAGTCTCTTATTGATAAACCTCGATGCTGATTTCTATATTAAGTAAAATGCATATTGCTCCTCTTAATATCTACCTCGTTATTTTATGATGGTCCATATCACTCAAACTGCATTATTTTACAACTTTACATTTTCGTATCTGCATAGTGGTATGTTTCGTTAGCCCCAGAGGCTCTTCGCTTGGGAACGTGAGTTGTGACCACAGGGCCTCTAGCTGGGCCTTGCATGTGCTAGTCTACTCACTTTCATATTCCCTATCTGACCTCCGTTGATCAATTCTTCTTCTCTTCCGACCCCGACAGTGTATCTCCTATTACCCAAATCCATCCCTTCTAGTATGGGCTAGAGCAAGTTTGTAACTAAAGTACGACCTATGCTAGTGATACTGTTCCTTATGCAGCCAGACCCTGTCAATGAAGGTGTCACTCATATGGTCAGTTGATATGTGTACTAGGTTGGTACAGTGATGGACAATTACACCATCAGGCTCGGTGAGGAAAGAAACGGGAAATTTCCTCATTTCCCTAGTACGCCTCATCCGTGATGTCCAGGCTATCTATGCCAGCTGATGGAGGAGCCGTTGGTGATTCAACTAGCCTTCAGGCTGAGTTCTAGACATACATCTTCTACTAAAAAAATTGAGCCTTTATGTGGGAACATTGTGCAACATATTACACAGAATCATTGCCTATAATGGTGCATTATTCATATTTATTTTACCGGTCAGTGTTTTCTCCCAATGCAAAATCTGATGCATGCTGCCTAACGTACAATTTCACATAGCGTGTTCATTGCAAACTTGACCTTTTATCTCATCTTTATTAGTACCCTCCAGTTGTTCTTCCAACCAAGAGCTATTATTTTCACTGCTTTCATGCCTGTTAGCTCGAGATTATGAATGATATATCCTGAATCCACCCAACTTGTGTTCTCGAACGGGTCTGGATACTGAACCGTGTGGAGAATGTTTTGGTTCGAGAACTAACTTCAAAACTCAGAAGTCACTGCATTAGCTCTGCTACATATTTAATAGAGTTCACTCTTTAGCTAACGTAGCCCAGATACTTGAAGTGGTTTTCTTACGCAGAGTTCTAAGATTCTCCTCTTTCCCTTGCTAACATCACGTGTGATTTTGATAGGTTAATCTTGATTCGGTACCCCCCATCCTGTTAAACAAATTCTGTTTTCGACTGCAAGTATTGAACACTGTCCGTTATCACAAGCAGATCGTACTATTATTATTATTATTATTATTATTATTATTATTATTATTATTATTATTATTATTAGACTGACCCCGATGGTTTTTTGAAAAATACTAAAGAAATACATTTTATAGCACTTCCTTATATACAGTACTACATTGGTAGTAGTATGACTTTTAGGTAGTTTGCACTTTCAAATTATTGAAGGGACGCACTCAAGCACTCGAGATATTGTAGCTTATAACTGATCATGTCCAGCTCCATGGCTAAATGGTTAGCGCGCTGCCCTTCGGTCCAAGGGAACCCGGGTTCGGTTTCGAACCGGGTCGAGGATTTTAAACTTCATTGGTTTATTCCGTTGGATCGGGGGCTGAGTGAGTGTGCTGTCTTCAGCATTAGGTTGGATCCCATCCTCACGTAAGGTGTCAACTCAAAAGACCTACACCAGGCCTATCCGAAGGCTACACCCCTTTAAGAACGTAAAAGTACAAAAATGACTCGGAGTAAATACTAGCTGTACCAATACGATTAGAAGTTTGCACATGTGCTTTGTTAAGCGTTGAACAAATAGCATGACGAATCTTTTGAACGAAAAAGAAGTGATATATCTATTGGTGTTAGATTTATTCTTGTATACAAATTTCCTTGACCTATGCTTTCACCAGTAATGGTTGAACCAGCTGAGCACTGTAGAGAAGACAGGTTTTTGATACTCTGCATTTAACATTTTGCGCTTTGGCTGCTTTTCTTCTGCAGCTATATTTGCTAAAAATCGTACTGTTGAAATGCTTCCAAGAAACAGTGAATATAAATTGTTTGCTGGAGAACAGTGATTCTCGAAATCGTCGGTAAAGCGAACCCTCTTTTCATGGATATGTATGCTTACGGGCCCCGTCAAAGTATGGAGTAAATAAGGTTTTGGGGTGAGTGTTAAGTGAATACGAGTATTCACAGTTCTGTTATGTTTAACAAAATTCAATCTCTTGTATATTTAAAACCTAAACTGCTGAACTACTTCTTCTTGGCCATTTTCCCACATATATTTGCGTCATCTCTTGATGTGGACTTGTTCAAATTTTACGGTGAAATACCCTTCCTAACGCTAACCCTATGCAGATGGATGTATTACACTGATAAACGAAACTGAAACAGTCTTCGTTCAAGCAAAGCAAGTGCCTTAACCCTTCCGATGCAATTTTTCCGATACTACTACTTGTTTAATTTCTCCACCTTCCATTTTTTAAATCAACTGACTTATTCGAATGATCTGAATGTCTGCTTCATGATGCCTAAGAATTTCAGCAGGTTTCTTACATTCGTTAGAGAGAACATCAGAAGACATACTGTAACACAAATCATTACAATATTTCTTCGATTCCTTTTTTCCCTTTTTCTTTTTTAATTGAACGAAAAGGAACTATTATATCTATTGGTGTTAGAGTTATTCTAACATTCTAGATGTACACCTCGAAAAGTACGTTAAATGAACTAGAGGGTGCACATCCCAATAGCTTATCAACGTTAGCATGTTTATATTCATTCTCATTATGAAGAGGTTGAAGCAAACGATCATTAAAAACAAAACTTATGAAATGCGGGTTATTATTAAGTTTAAATGTACAGTCTTACTCTGATTAAGAAATTATGATGGCTCTCAACAATAATAAAATGAATGTGTTACTAATGCTATTCTGACATTACTGACATTATTGCCATATAAAAATCTTTCTAAAGGAAGAGGGGGAATTTCCCTATCTAGAATATTCGTTCGCGGACCCCCAGAAGGAGATTCGGGGAACCCTGGGGGCCCATAAACCAAACTTGAGAACATTTGCTCAAGTAATTGTTTGCTAATGGTTTAAAGGTATTCGGCGACGTAGGAATGAGAAAGGGCTAAGAATAATGAAATAGCGACCAAGGCATTAATTAAGATATAGCCCTAGCATTTTCTTGGTGTAAAATGGGTAACCACGGAAATCCATCTTCAGGGCTGTCGATTGTGGGATTTGAATTCACCACCTACCGATTTCAAACCCCCTGTTACACAACCCGTATTGCGCAACCATTTCGCATGGTAGAGAAGTATTAGTAGACATATACATTTATGGCAGTAGTTGATATTACCTGTTGATGCTATTGTAACAGTTTCGTGCGCGAGAAATCATTCTGACTTATTGAACCATTCTGTTCATGGTCAAGGAAAGTTGATTTTATAATAATTATGGGAATTGTATGAGACCACAAAAAAGCACCTTGGGTGGCATTTTATTGTGTAAGAGTATCTGAGATTGCGCGCTTTTCGTGAGAACTTAGGGTCAGAAGCGAGCTGAAGTTTCTAGATGCACATTAAAATTTATTTCCCCAGCGAACCTCTTCACTTGCAGCTTGGGACGCACGCAGCTCCGTGAGATATCGCTGGAAGTTTACGTTGGAGAAAAAATAATCAATATCTTCGATTACAAGATGAATGCAGAGGATTGGATACAAGAACTGCAATCAGGATATATTTCTGAAAATTTTGATATGCGGCATGGCTCTAGTTGTTTTCACAAAAGTGTGAGTAATTAATATGCATATCGCGGGAGAAATTTTCCACGCCGCGGACGCGCGCATGAAGCCCACACACGTTGAGCTTGGTAGCGTGGATGCGAGACTGCTAATATATACGACTGCCGAACGCGCTAGAGTCATTCACTGTGTGTATCGCTGTCACGTAGGTGTCTGTCACGCCGCTGCTCAGCGAAGAGAAGACCGCCTTTATCTACAAGCAACGCAGTCAGAGTTCACCTTATATGTGGGAAGTTTTCTCTTACATCACGAGTGGACTGGACACTGCTCATCCAGCACGTTGAAGCGCTGATTGAGACCGAAGCTGCAGAGCATTCATCACGGCATCGAGGTGCGAACGTGGATCTTTCAGCGACGTCCAATCATCACGACATCGAGGAGGCGATAATCAAGCCACCTGAACGAGTTGCAGAGAACATCACAGCCAACCAGGATGTCACCCGTCGTCGAACCACGAGTGCCGTCACCCACTTCTAACATCAACATGATGGCGTAAATTCGCAATGTCAACTGGGGGACTGTTCAGTTATATCATCAGACACAGGTCAGATAATTCCATCGTTTAAGCATGCAGCAGTATGATAATGATTAAGTCAATTGTAGGTAGATTTGGCCTTCCGCCAATACGTAAATAGGTTGGAATATGAATGCCCGTGTAAATAGAATTTATGTCCAGAGCTCAAGCTTAGCTATATAGTTTATATTTGCATGTTGTTATTCTCTTTGTTTCGTTAGTGTCATTATTGCAGAGATATTATGTTCAAGGTAGGGAATTTAGTTCGTGTATTTTCATTTTTACCGGGACCTACGCGGTATTATATAAGTGTAACCAAGACAGGCAGTTTAGGAACTAGTATAGTGCACGAGCAGGGTAGCCTGTAATGTTATTTGTCAAATGAAGAAAGCCTAAGATCTTCTATATCTCTTGAATACACTCGAATTTCATGTCGTCGGAAGCCCATAAGAAATGAGGAATAATGTAATTATGCCCAGACTATTGAGTTGAGGCACTAAATAGCATGAGAAATAATAGTTACGTAATAATTTGTGTATGTGAGTGCCGATAAGAAGGCCAGGTTATGTATACGGATGTCCCGCAGAGAGCACCAGTGAGAAATAATGAACGGGCCTGTTATATTGAGTTTTATCTGCGCTAGAGTGTTGAATTTGAACTGTAAGAAATAAAATGGCCTATTGTAATTCGATTATAAAGAGGGAAATACGTATGGTGGATTCATGGGCCGGAGAAAGAGGGGAGAGCCGCTCCTTGTCTCTGCTTACTTGCTGTCAGCTGAGGGAGATATTTATGGCAGAGAGGAATGGCTGCTCAGTTTATACAAGAAGTGAGGTGTTGAAGGGCCAAATGTGGGTCGTTTCTGACGTCATGACACGAAAGTCTGAAGGTGGAAACTGTGTGTTTGTCTGTCAAGAAGATGGGAGAGCAGTGACCTTTTTATATTAGGGTCCGGTAGACGATATTTTGTACACGATTGTCAGTGTAATTCAAAGAGGCACATAACTATTCATATGCATCTGCATGATGTAAATATGTTCTTCTCGATTTATTTAATGTCATATGGTGGTTGTACGTGGGAAAGTCTCGCGATCGATTCCCAGACAGTAGAGTGTTTTTGGATGCTGGTTTAGAACTTGTAGGGTAATTATGAGCACTAAGGCATATATTCACGTTAGAAATAGATTATGTTCTTTGTAGATATGAGTTGCCTACGAGCAGATTTATGATTCCATTCATTTTAATCGACGTAACCATTATGCTGCTTGTTGTAGTGCCAGAGGTTTCGAAGATACAAGACATCTCCTCCACACAGTTTATAACGTCAATTGAGATACACGTCGATGTCTAGAAACCAGTTAGATTTGTTTATGACAATTTTGCCAGTTATGTAAAATTTCATTGGATATTTGTTCATTATCAAATGTTTTTTTGTTTATTGTAATAAACCAGTTTGTTAAAACCGAAGATGCAGCTCAAACGTTGTTATTTTGGTTAGATTTGTTCATGACCTGCTCATTTTTTATTCCTCTTCACTTAATTTAATTATTACGTTGACCCTTTTCTTACCCGACACTCCCTGAAGATTGCTGTTACGCCGGAGCTGATGAAGAGGATTATTGGGCAGGTAAGCTATGTGCCAAAGTGTTTCACCTGGCGGTGAGTGTATTGGTAACTATAATGTACTTGGTCAGATTTCAGCATTGGCTTGACGTTGACGAAGGCATTATAGGGCACATTATATTAAAGATTTTATCTCTATTTATTCTTATGTGACACTAGGCTGCGGTTATTCTGCTGTATTGGAGAAAAAAGTGATTTAAATGGAAAACGATGAACTGATGTTGATAATGCCAAATGTATGACAATGGCATTTTTGTAACGTGTTGCCAGTAGATTTTAATAGCACGACGTTATGTTATTTATACGGGCGGCCTAACAAAGGCAGTAAAAGCGTGCTGTGTTCTTCCGGAAGGACATGGGTTCGATTTCCACTTCTGGAAAGAAACATAGGTCTCCGTTTCATTCATCCTAGATTAGAAAAGAGTGCCAGGTTAATTCTTGGGGACAGTGAAGGCCGAACGTAGGGCTAAGCACACTATTGCACTTTAAGGGGAACTGATGGAATTGGATCAGACCGATTTCATTGAAACGTGATAGGGTGATCAACTACAATAATTATTACTGCGGTGATGGAGTAAATGCACCTCATGTGAGCTGCTGCAAGTGATTTTCACTGAGACAATAACATTAACGAGGTTATAAATAAGGGTTTCGGATCTCTTTTTAAAGTTATGATAGTATTTAGGGTTTTCTACTAGGGATGTAAAGGAGAGGCGTATGCGTCACTGGTAAGATACTAATTAGAGTATGGTTGGAGCGTATGGAGACTTCACCAGGATGATTTGGTTCGAGAAATGGAAAAGATGGAAAGCAAAGTAGCACGATTTGTTCTGGGTGATTTGCGACAAACGAGTTGTGATAGAAAATGTTGCTGACTTTGGGCTGGTGGGACTTGCGGGTAAGTAAGTAAAGGACTTGCTCGACTAAGTGGTACTTTCCAAGTTGTCAGCGGAGAGATGGCATGGAATGTCCTGCTGTACCGTTAGAAAAAAGATGCTTGGGCAAGAATGGTGACTATGTTGAATAGCAGTGCCCTACTATCCTACCGTCCATCCATCCTTACATCTGCCTGTAAAGTTTCTCCGTGCGAGCTGTTGTTATATTATGCTTTTGAAGCTACCTTGTTCATTACCTTACTTTTCCCCAGCTGACTCCCAATGAAAATTACGAGTTAATGGGATGGCTTCTATCATTATTTTAAATGTCCTGATCCTATTATCACTTCCAGTGATCATTGGACGGTATTTTCTTTCTTTATCTATACATGCAATTCTGTGCCTTCAGCTAGTTCAAGAGGCTCTGATCAGGCAAACTCGAAATTAGCTTGCGGTAGGGTGGCAAGTTCCTAGTCAAATATTTTTATTGCATGAGATAAAAAAAGGGGGAGCCTCTGTGGCTCAGGCGGCAGCGCGCCGGCACATCATCGCTGGATTCCGTGGTTCAAATCGCGGTCACTCCATGAGAGATATATGACAAAGCGGAGGTGGGACAGGTTTTTATCTGGACACTCCGGGTTTCCCCATCATCTTTCATTCCAGCAACACTCACCAATATCATTTAATTTCATCTGTCAGTTATTAAATATTGCTCCAGAGGACTGCGACAGGCTTCGGCAACCACCACAGTTCCTATATTCGGCGCTAGATGGGGTTTCATTCATTCCATTCCTGACCCTATCGAATAACTGGAAACAGGCTGTGGGGTTAGAAAGCGGATCAGTAATATTTTGCGAGTGTTTTAATCTTACACTAACTCCAACAGGTCTTCATCGACATTGGCACTGGATCAAAATCTCTCATCTTGGTGACATTTTACTCATGCGCCTACAGTTTCAGGTGATATTCGAACCGCAGTGACATGTCACATGATTTGGGCGCAAATTCAACTGCCGCTGCTTTAGTAACAAACCAGTAACGATAACACTTAGCAATAACGAAGATCTTTATACCTAGAACTCAGCCGCCATAGTAGTGGTGGTTATTGTTTTAGGAGGAGGTAAAACTAGACAACCATCCTCTATTAACACTGATCATCGAGAGAAAAAAAGTTTGAAGGGGTCCGACACTTCGAAAAATTAACATACCAGTCAGAGAAGGGCGTGAATATGAAAAACTCCCTAGGCCTCGAAAAATAATACCGTTGGGGTCGGAAAAGAACGAAAATTGACCAAAGGATGCCGGATAGATTAGATGAAAGTGAGGCGTCTGCCGCAAGTAAGTTGAAGCAATGCCAGAACTTAGCTAAGGGCCCAGTGGTTGCCAAACCAAGCTCCCAAATTAAGAGCCTCTGGGGCCCGTTAATGAAACATTCTTTCTTTCTTAATGTGTTTACCCTCCAGGGTTGGCTTTTCCCTCGGAGTGAACGACAGGGTCCACCTCAACCACAGGAAGTGTCCTGAAGAGGGAGACTTTGGGTCGGGGAATGAAACTGGGGAGGAGGTCCAGTACCTCGCCTAGGCGGCCTCACCTGCTATGCTGAACAGGGGCCTTGTGTGTGGATGGGAGGATAGTAAGGCATGGACAAGAAAGAGGGAAGGAAGGGGTGTAGCCTTAAGTTAGGCAACATCCCGGCATTTGTCTGGAGGAGAAGTGGAAACAACGGAAAACCACTTCGAGGATGGCTGAGGTGGGTATCGAACCCTCCTTTACTCAGTTGACTTCCAGAGGCTGAGTAGACCCCGTTCCAGCCTTCGTACCACTTTTCAAATTTCGTGGCAGAGCCGGGAATGGCCGGGAGTGGCAGCTAATCACAGTAATTATTACACCACAGAGGCGGACATGAAAGATTCTACTGTAGAATATATGAAGAATAATCAAAAACGTATTGCGTTTTACCAGTCGAGTACAGTGCCACGTTTCGAACATCTTCTCTACCAAAGGCAAAACAATCTTTGAACTCAGATTGCCTTTCTCGAGCTGTCATCTGCATGCGAGTCAATTGCGAGATAGCAAGCAGAGTGGCAGCCCACAAAGGGTCACATAATAGCTTTCTGAGTAAGCCCCATTGCGTCACTGGACAAGAAGTTGCTCTTTGAGAACAGAAGAGGGTTATTTTACCATTTTTATTCTCAGAAATGGCTGCAGAGGATAGCTTCTCACAAAGCCATCGCTAGGCTTAAAAATATATGACTGCTCATTAGATCCGAACACGAATGGGTACAAGTTTAATTCATTTTACAGTAATCGATATAATTATTCTGAAATATTATTTCCCTGCCTTCTAAAACGTCTTGATTCTACTACTTTTATAATAATAATAATAATAATAATAATAATAATAATAATAATAATAATAATAATAATAATAATAATAATAATAATAATAATAATAATAATAATAATAATAATTTTTAAAGCTCATTCTTGACGGACGCCACGGTGTTGGAATTTAGTTCTCCAGTTATTCTATAACCTGATGACAGGCAACGACACGAAGTTGTCATATTTAAACACCTTTAAATGCTACCAACGTCAATCGGGATCAAACTCACTATCCTGGGATCGGATCGGAAACCTGACGACTAAGCGTCTGTACTTTTAAGATCAGTTATATTTACTAATTTTACGTCCCACTATCAACTTTCGCGGTTTTTGGAGATTCCGAGGTGCTAGAATTTTGTCCCGGAGGAGTTATTTAACGTGTCAGTAAGCCGACACGATGCTGACCTATATGAGCACCTTCAAATACCACCGGACTTAATCACGATCGAACCTGCCAAGTCGAACTCAGAATACCATCGCCCTATCGTCTGAAGTACTTATCCAGGCAATATTCGACTACTTGGCTAAATGGTTAGCGTGCTAGCTTTTGGGCCAGGGGTTCCTAATTCGATTTCGGACAGGGTCGGGGATTTTAATCTTCATTGATTAATTCCAATGGCTTCGGGGCTGGGTGTGTGCGCCATCTTCAGTATTAGATTTCATCATAGGTAGGGCCCCATCCTCACGGATAAGTAGGTAGCCTGCACGGTGTCAACTCCAAAGACCTGCAGAAAGCCACTTCGAAGGCCAGACGGCTTAAAATAAGCCCGGCAATATTTTGTTAGGAGCAGGAGGGCTTTTTTTATCTATACGTAGAGCCCTGCGCGGTTATACAAAATAATGTTCGCATCCGCAAAATGGTTATCCGCGGATATTGTAAATATTTAACTGCAGTATATTACACCCAAGATATTGAAACGGATAGATCTTTGAACATAATTCAATAGGCCTGACACCGGCATAAGAACCCCTACAGTCACAGGTTTATGAGGGATTTTTCTCTTGCGAAAACTACTGACGTATTGACCTCTGTTCCTTACTTCCACTAACTGCGGACAGGATCCAGCTAGGCTTAGGTCAGATTTTCGGCTTTATGGACTCAAGGTTCTTTATATATCACTATTCTCCCGTACCAGTGTCAAGGGTTGCTTAACCACAAACACAAATAAGAGTATACCTGACTGAAAATCAATGAACGTCATTATTTAGAAATTACCAGCAAAATTATCCGCAATGCCATACAGTTTGTATCCGCCAAGACATTAACTTCGCGGATACCCGCATCCGTGCAGGGCTCTAACTATACGTGTATTCCACCTGCCCACAGTCATCAAGATTTTATTTTTTTATCGTTTGATTTATGTTGCACCGACTCAGTCAGGTCTTATGGCGACGATAGAATGGCACATGGCTCCATCCAGATTCAAATCTCAGTAGTGAGGGCGGAACGCAAACAATAAAGCTGCTGCGTTAATTGTGAAAACCACCATATTTTATGAAGGAAATCAATAATCATACATTTTTCATTGTCCATTCACTTCTGTTACCATTATTCACCACTATGGCTTAATTGAATGTGCTGGAACCTTAAGCAGAATCACTAAAGCACAGGATACAGTCAATACGAAAATGAGTGGCCAGGTGAGATCCTGTCTGCCATCGTTTTTAATGTGATATAAACACCAGCAAGTTGTGGGTACGCTTTAACAAACCGGGCTAAAGCCAATTAATGGAAGCGTGACTTGTTCTTGAGCTGCCGGCATGTAATTGGTGGTTGAGAGATCAATAGCGCATTGCTCACTCCTAAGCATATTTTAACTTCCGGTCTGAAGGTAACAACGCAGTGCAACGGGCTGTCCTAGCCTTCTTATTTCAGTGCTGGAGGTCATGGGTCGGGCCTCGTCTTACATAAAAGGATTTGCCATAATGGTTACAAGTAATGGAAAGTCACTATAGAAGTATCAACAACCTAGTAGCTCCTCTGTGGACCAGTGGTAGAGTGTCGGCCTGCTGATTCCAAGATCGAGAATCGAACCTGACAGAGCCAGTCAGATTTTTGAAGGCCCATTCGGCAATGCATGTCGCGCGATATCGGTATTTGAAATATCTCTTGTGAGACATTTAGTGTTTACTTCAAAATTAACACTCAGCCATCGATCGACCTGCAGATCGACAACGGAGCGTCACAGCGACTCAGGCAGCTTAATTACCTCCACATGGAAGCTTAGGTCAACGATTCTTCTTCTTCTTCTTCTTATTATTATTATTATTATTATTATTATTATTATTATTATTATTATTATTATTATTATTATTATTATTATTTCTAATGGGCCACCTGAGGACCATGCTGTTTTCCGCTTAGAGTGGAAATTGATGTTTGCACGGTGTTCACGCATTCTCTGGCTTTGTTTCTCCCTTCTTTCCTTTGTCCAGAGGGCGCCTGTTTTCTTACAAGGTGGTGTGTCTAGAAACATCTGTTGTTTGATTATTCTTCTGAGAGCTGCTCGGTTTCTGGTATAGTTTCCAGTTTTTTTAAGAAATTATATTTGTTCGGGGCGTCGACCCATGTGGATCTTTTGCCCATAATGGCACCATATTGTATGAACCTGCATGTAATCGGAATGGAGGTAGTGTGGAGTGTTGAGTGTGAGGAAAGGAAGATTAACGACGTTACAAACACTCAGTCCCCAGGGCAGGGATATTAATCATTACAATTAAATGCCCCTGACCCGGCCGGAAATCGAACCCGGGGCCGCCGGCCGGGTGACAGGCAGACGCGATGCCCCCCACACCGCGGGGCCGGACTAGTTTCCAGTTACTTGCAGTTTCTGTATGTCTTTCTTCACTTCTGTTAGCCATGGTGTCACTATATTCCTGTTCTTCCAGCAGTTGAGAAGCTGGTAGGTCATCGTGGGTTCATCCTCGTGACAAGTTCATAGAAAGTCAGGTGCCTCTTCCTGGTTACGACTGTGATTTTTTCAGTATAACTGTGTAACTCCTGGTTTATCATATTATTATTATTATTATTATTATTATTATTATTATTATTATTATTATTATTATTATTACTTGTTGTAGGTAAAGTTATGAAATTTATAAGAACATACATACATACATACATACATACATACATACATACATACATACATACATACATATCTCAGCTTATCATAACCCTGTTTGATGAAAGGTTCTTCTGTAAGTTATCGGTTGTTCAAACTGTTCAGTAGGTTTTTTTAAGTTAAGGTTTGAGAAATATGAATATGGTATTTTACCAATAATATCGTCCTCCGTCGATATTCTTTTCTTGATGGGTAGCTACTTAATTACCTAATACGACGATAATTTCCAAGTTTTCTTCACTAATTTACCCCTACTGAGAGAATTTGCTGTACGAGCTGGCTGCGCTGTAGAGGCCGTGTAGCTGATAAGCTCGAATTTAGGAGATAGTGGGCTCGAAATCCACCACCGGCAATCCTAAAGATGGCTTTTCCTGATTTCTCATTGCCACACAAGAGCCTGTACTTTAATTAACGCTACAGTGTCTTCTTTCCAATACTACTGTCAATGAAAACTTATTCTGAGTTAGTGGGACATTAAAATATCAGACACCGGGCGAGTTGGCCGTGCGGTTAGGGGCGCGCGACTGTGAGCTTGCATCCGGGAGATAGTGGGTTCGAATCCCACTGTCGGCAGCCCTGAATATGGTTTTCCGTGGTTTTCCATTTTCACACCAGGCAAATGCTCGGGCTGTACCTTAATTAAGGCCACGGCCGCTTCCTTCCATCTCCTAGCCCTTTCCTAACCCATCGTCACCATAAGACCTATCTGTGTCGGTGCGACGTAAAGCACTATTAGAAAAAACTAAATCTGTTAGTGCTTCGGTACTCCATTACTTCTATCCTACGGCAAGTGTCGAGGAAGGGAGATGCAGCTTGCATCAAAACAGGTCTGCACTAAAAAGTTGAACTGCGTTGCCTTAGGCTTGGCTACTTACTATAATTACGCAAACATGGGCTTTAACTCGCGGCATCTTGCCGCAGCACGGGCTACCGGTTGCTTAGTCAGAGCTCCAACTAATTCCGACCACCGTCAGGCGGCGATCACACGTGCATTTGCCGAAAGTCTGAGATGATGTGGCCTTGTGGGTGGGAACGCAGAATACAATCCACGGAATTCCCGGCCTGCCGAACGGGGCTTTCAGCTTAGTGGACGTAGGTTGATAACCGCTGGACCTCTAGTGGAGTCTGGCATTGCTCCCACTTGTACTATGTCCCTCAAAGTCATATTGTCGTTGCGCCTGCGAAAACAGCTATGTAAGAATATTTTTGGAGAAATACTGTCCCGCAGCACAAATGTAATGTAGAGCGAGAATATTCGCACAATATTGAACCTTAGATGACATAATATTCTAAACTTAAATATTTAATATACTGATTTATGCAGACGCAACAACAGTATACCTAATTTGACCTCACTTGATGAACTCTAGCTCTCTTCCGACCTCAAAGGAATTACGGTTGTGATGCCTTGGGAGTCGACAATTTTTATGCTCCTCATGGTCCTTCTTCTCTTTCTTTTGTCGATACCTTCATTCTCTGAAAGTTCGGTCTTTATTATTTCTTACGCCCGGCTCCATGGCTAAATGGTTAGCGTGCTGGCCTTTGGTCGCAGGGGTCACGGGTTCGATTCCCGGCAGGGTCGGGAATTTTAACCATCATTGGTTAATTTCGCCGACACGGGAGTTGTGTGTATGTGTCGTCTTCATCATCATTTAATCCTCATCACGACGCGAAGGTCGCCTACGGGAGTCAAATCAAAAGATATGCGCCTGACGAGCCGAACATGTCATCGGACAGTCCCGGCACTAAAAGCCATACGCCATTTCATTTCATCCTTTCTTACATCTGATTAGAGTTGAGAATTTGTTGTTATCTAGATGTACGTCTCCTAAACACAATAATTTGGGGGTACGAGAGCCGTGTGGGACTGACACTAGCTTCTCACCAAGGGGACCAAAATTCGATTCTTGGGCGATTCATGTTGGAAATTCACGCCCGTGTTATTGGAATTCTAAGTAAAAATGGAAGCTCCTTAATTATTATGACAGTATGAACAATCACGTCAAAATACAAGCAGGCTTTACGAACACAACTATCTCCACCACCAACGCCACAATCCAACTTGGGTAAATATTTCTTGAGTTTCAATTAATACTGTCGCGCAAAAACTGAAAGCTCCTCCTGACAAAATTGTACCTTAACTTTTTAACATTTAAAATACTCTTACTGACTTCGCCGGATATAAAAATTATATACCCCCCTTGGGTGGAGTGGAGGAGGGGCTAGAATACATCCACGGTATACCCTGCCTGTCTTAAGCAGCGAATAAAAGGGGACCCAGCTCTCAAATTGTTCCTATCTGACCACCCTTGGTCAACTATTGTTCTCTTCCGACCTTAGTGGTATTAGGTTTGCGAGGCATGAATCATTTTCATTTTTACGCGCTCACTCGCTCTTTCGTTCTTCTCCTTCTTTCTTTCGATACAGCCAACCTTGGGCTACGAATGCACCAGCTACCTGCCACGTTTCTTCCTAAAGGAAACACTCTTCTCTTTACGTTCTCTTCGAAGGTTCTTTAACATTTGGCTTCTCCTTTTCCCTTCTTCCACCGAGATGTTCCGTGGTTTAGCAGGTCGTTTCTCTGGATTATCCCTCAGTTCCGCAACTTTCTGTCTGAAGATATTTCTATTTTGAATTTTTTTTTTTTTTTTTTTTGCAACTTGCTTTACGTCGCACCGACACAGACAGGTCTTTTGGTGACGATGGGACAGGAAGGAGCTAGGAGTGGGAAGGAAGCGGCCGTGGCCTTAATTAGGTACAGCCCCAGCATTTGCCTGGTGTGAAAATGGGAAACCACGGAAAACCATCTTCAGGGCTGTCGACAGTGGGGCTCGAACCCACGATCTCCCGAATACTGGATACTGGCCGCAATTAAGCGACTGCAGCTATCGAGCTCGGTATTTTGAATTTCTATGGGTGTGAAAAACCTCCTTCGTTGAGATCTTCATGCACTTCGTTCAACCAGCGAGGATGAATTTTCATTTTTCTTGAAGAATAATTAATTTATGTGCCAGTCTGTCTGCGCTCATTCTCTTCAAATGCCCATACAATGTCAATCTCCTCCTCCTCATTTTGGCGGTTATCTTCTCAATCCTCTCATACACTTCCTTGTTGGACCTCAGATGGAAGGTAAATTCTCCAGCGACTTTCTTTGATCCTAAGATCTTCCTGAGGAAATTTCTTTCTCTCCGATGCATAGACATGCTGGTGTAACTACTGTGCTGTAGTGTCTCAGTTTTGCCTTGAAAGAGAGGGATTTGGATTTGGAAGGATCTTGACTCACTTTAAAAGCCAATTCCATCTTCATAGCTCTTTCCTTCAGTGCTTCATTCTCATTACCATTGGGGGTTAGAAGTTCACCAAGGTACTTGAATTTTGTAGTTCTCTCGACATCTCCGTATGGTGCCACTACCTTACGGGTAAGATCAATCTTCTTTCTTTTTTCTCTTTCTTTAATAATAAAGTTACTGTTTTTACGTCCCACTAACTACATTTACGGTTTTAAGAGACACTGAGGTGCCGGAATTTAGTCCCGCTGGAGTTATTTTAGAGACAGTAAACCTACAGGCAAGAGGCTGACGTATTTGAGCACCTTCAAATACCACCGGACTGAGCCAGGGTCGGACCTGCCAAATTGGAGTCTGAAGGCCAGCGCCTCAACCATCTGAGCCACTCGCTCTCGTTTCTTCTTCTCTTTCTTTTGCCGATACCTTTATTCTTTGAAGGTTCAGACCTCTTCCTTCTCCCCTCTGTTTACTGTTAAGAGAGGATAGTTGCACAATTTTACTTAAAATAATAATCATCATCATGAAACAACAATCTTGGACTTAGGAAGAGTTAACTACGCAGCATGGATTGTGTTGCTGTAAGCTTGGATTCTGAAGATAAATGCTTGGAAACTGCCTGTGGCAGCCCTGAAGATGTCCGGTCCCATAGCTAAATGGTTAGTATGCTGGCCACTGGTTCAAGGGGTCTCGGATTCGATTCCCAGCTGGAACGGGCATTTTAACTTTCATTGGTTAATTCCTTTGTTTATGGAAGTGAGTGTTTGTGCCGTCTTCAAAATTAGATATCAAATTACGCGGCCCTTATCCTCACAATCGCGCAGGTTGCCTATAGGGCGTCAACTCGAAAGACCTGCATCAGGCTTTTCCGGACGCCACACGCTATTGATTGTTAATTAGGCCTGAAGATAGTTTTCCTGGTTTCCCCTTTTTAAAAGCGGCAAATAGCGGTAGTGAAGATAATGAGCCTAATAATAATAATAATAATAATAATAATAATAATAATAATAATAATAATAATAATAATAACAATAACAATAATAATAATAATAATAATAATAATAATAATAATAATAATAATAATAATAATAATAATGTGCCCAGTCACCTTGCGTTGGGATTCAGCTCTGACTTGAATAAGGAATATACAATATTTAGTGAAAAAATTTATCGAAGGAAATATCCGATACATTTTATAATTCTTTGAGGACATTTAAGAAAAGGCTGTCCGCCTCCGTAGTGTAACGGTTAGTGTTATTAGCTACCGTCCTTGGGGAACTGGGTTCGATTCCCGGTACTGCCAGAAATTTAAGAATGGCAAGAGGGTTGGTATGTGGTTGAAATGGTACATGCTGCTCACCTCCAATGGGGGTGTACCTGAAAAGAGCTGCACCACCTCGGGATGAGGACACGAATTTACTTACTAGAAAAGGCTTTGTACACAATTGATAGGGAATCTGCCACATGAGCGACAGTCCTAAATGTAGATGATTGATTGATTGATTGATTTATTGATTGATTGATTGATTGATTAACAGTGTGAGACAATGGGATTGGGTGGCCTCAACCCCGACATGGCACGTCCTATTGGCTGATAGGGGACATTCCTGTGGAACAGCTGTTAATAAGGCCTGCCCAAATAAACACCTGAGGATCAACTGAGACTAAGTGAAACTCTGTCAACGGCCTCGATGGCAGAAGAGGAAATTTCCCAAGGGCGGAGAGGGCGGAAATCTCTGCTCTACGACGGATGGAGTAATCTGTCCCCCCAAATGCTCTGTGAAGTAACTATATACATGATGGGATCACTTCAGGAAAGAAATACCCCAGGTTGAAGCCGCCAACGGGAATCCACTGTCGCATTAAACGGCTAACACAAGCTATCGAATTCTGGGGAGCCTGTACCAGCATGTTGGATGGAGGCGGAACTATCGAAAAGCGAGACACCCAAAGAGACTGAGAGAAACCTCACAATTAATGTTACCAAACGTAATCTGCAAACTAAACTGCTTCACTATGTTGGAACAGCTAACATACAAACCTTGCTACAGACCGGAAAATTAACACACACCTGAGATGAGATGGAGAAACACAATATTCTGGTACTCACACTACAAACACAAGAGACGCGTTTCACAGACACAAAGGCTTTCGATTCTGAGAACTACAGGATATTCAAAAGAAAACCGGGGCGGAAAATTGAAAAATATCTGGAACAGATCGGCACAGCTATCTGCGTAAACAAACGAATACTGTAAAGTATTTCTCAAGACACTTCAGCTCCCCCTGTGACAGACTCTCTATTCCAACACTAAAATGCGCGAATAAAATATACACATTAGTGAATGACACGCCCCCATTAATGGAGACAACCGAAAAAAGTATGAAAAGTTGTAATTAATCTGGGACCAGGTACAGAGTGAAATGCATAAAATCACGAACAACAATGTCAAGATTCTGAAGGGCGATTTTAATGCGTAAGTGGAAAGCGAACGACAGCATCGCAAAACTGTTGGATACTACCCTGTCCAAAATAAAACAAACACAAATGGTAAAAGGATTATCGAATTCTGTGAAAGCTTAAACTAATGTTAGCCCGTTTCAAAAACTTACTAGAAAATAGCAAAAGTTGGCGCTCCCCATGGGCAGACCTCGGCGAACATCAGTTGAATCAAGCCACTATCACGAGACGGATATGCTAGAAAAATCAATAATGCAGAAGTGAAGAAAGGAGCAAACATTGACTCAAACCACTTTTTGACTCGTACAATGCAGAAAGATCTTCCATTAAACTAGAAATGATGCCTCAGAACAAGGCGGTAAAGATCGATCGCGAAACAAAGCCAACTATCAAGGTCTGTTAAAAGAAATATAAATGGAGACACGAGAGGCCTCCCGACAAGTCATATATGCTGCAAAGGAAGTAGCTCCATTACAAAGAACACGCGAACTGAGGACTTTGATAAGGCTGTCGACCAAAGAGCAACAGCCTACAAAGCACGGTGTGCACAAAAAACTGAATGCAAACTGAACATCTACAAAGAAGTGAGAAAATGGTCGGTCAAAACCCTCACGACAAGCCAAACGAAACCAAATCTCTGAGGAAACCAGGAATATTGATTCCGAATTTAAGAAGAATAACATTAGAAACTTTTGAAAGACCTAGAAACCTTGTTGAATGGTTATCAGTCACCAGGCAAATTTCCTATCAATTATTTTCCTCGCTTTTTTTAAACGTTTCCAAAGAACTTGGAAATTCATCGAACATTTCCCTTGATAACTTATACCAATCCCTTACTCCTCGTCCTATAAATGAATATTTAACCCAATTTTAAGTCTTGAATTCCAACTTTATCTTCATAATATGATCTTTCCTACTTTCAAAATCTCCACTCAATCTTATTCGTCTGCTAGTGTCATTCCAAGCCATCTCTCTGTTGACACCTCGAAACACACCACATCTCGTGTCCTTACTTTCAAGTTTCCCCAGACCAAAGTTTGCAATATTTTCGTAACACTACTTCTTTGTCGGAAATCTCCCGGAATAAATCGTGCTGCTGTATTTTCGATCTTTTCCAGTTCTCCTATCATGTAGTACTGATGTTGGACCCATACACTGGAACCGTACTTATCGGCCTGCTCGTTTACATCCTTACCACAACCCCTAAATACTCTTATAACCTTGTGAATATACTTAAACGACACTAACATTTTTGTACATTGCGTGTTAATAAATCACTGTGAAACATATACTACAGTAGTTGTTCCTGGTAGATATGACTTAGTGCCATATGATGTTTATATTCTTCGCATATTACCATTTAATATTTCAAGTGAAACTTAAACTTAGTGTAAACGGGTGTAATCTCTTTCTGCACAACATCTTTATGGAACTCTATTAGCTGCAAAATTAAGCCATAACTGTTCGTCGATGCTCATTTGTACTAATTGTAATTACTGTCTTGCAGGGCTTCATCATCGGAATAATTCTTATTGTCTAGAATGTCTGCGATGTTGTTGTTCTAGATGTTGTGTTATACAAAAGTCCCTCCTATTCTCATTCTGCTCACCAAAGAAAAGCCCATTTCGTCAGAGCAGAACTTGCTACAAGACGTGTAGTATTACTTCGGTATATTTTCCAGTTTTTATTATAGTGGAATTAATGAAGAGTTTGATATATAGTTTAACTGTAAAAAACCTGAAAATAGTTACAAGCTTGATTTTAGAGTTCCATCACTAATTCCATAATCTCTCTCTCTTTCTTGATATATATGACATTCACCACTGAAAACCACCACCGTTAAAAGCAAACCAATGCTAAAATATCTCGTGATCGTTAGAACTTTGAATACACTATATACTCTAGGAGTGCGTAAATATGTCATGCTAACATACATTTCTACAGTGGGTACGGTAACTTTCATTTTCCTTTACACATTAGCATAGGAAAATGAACACAACGAAAATTGTTGCCATGAACTGCATATGTGGCTGGGAGGCGTGACCAGTCTTAAGAAACATAATGGGTAGGAAGAGCCTAGGACATCACTATGTTTTTAATATTGTACTTTATATTTCTAGAATTTGAGAGCGGATTATGTACAATAAATAGGGTTTCATAGCCCTGCGCAATCAATCAATCAATCAATCAATCAATCAATCAATCAATCAATCAATCAATCAATCAATCAATCAATCAATCAATCAATCAATCAATCAATCAATCAATCAATCAATCAATCAATCAATCAATCAATCAATCAATCAATCAATCAATCAATCAATCAATCAATCAATCAATCAATCAATCAATCAATCAATCAATCAATCAATCAAGCAATCAATCAATCAATCAATCAATCAATCAATCAATCAATCAATCAATCAATCAATCAATCAATCAATCAATCAATCAATCAATCAATCAATCAATCAATCAATCAATCAATCAATCAATCAATCAATCAATCAATCAATCAATCTTTTTCGATGTTTTGTTATGATATAAATCCTCCTGTTCATGATCCTCTTGATCTAAAGTGGACCGAATTCGTCAGAGCAGAACTTCTCCTTCTTTATCTTCTTCAAATGCCACATCCTGTCCCCCAGACGTTGGTGATCACCCTGAAGAAAACCACCCCTACCTTTAGACAACTTGAAGTGTTTTTCATTGTTGTTGATGCAATCCAGTGTTTCATATTTTGGAGCCACGCCATCGGTGGTCTACCACTTACTCGCTTTCCTTGTAATGTAAGGTGTAGAAACCCTAATTTTGTACCTCGTAGAACATGTCCTAAATAACTGCTTTCCTGGCTTTGATGATGTTTGCTTGCTCATGCTCAGCTGTACAT
The DNA here is from genome assembly GCF_040414725.1 of Anabrus simplex. Lineage (NCBI taxonomy): Eukaryota > Metazoa > Arthropoda > Insecta > Orthoptera > Tettigoniidae > Anabrus > Anabrus simplex. Next base: position 353,878,845 of record NC_090268.1, on the reverse strand, counting down.
CTCACTAATACTTCATTATTGGTTACAAAATCTGTCCAGGCTATTCTGAGCACTATCCGATGTAACCACATTTCAAAGGCCTCTAATCCGTTCATGGAGTAAACTTTGACAGTTCAGGTCTCTGCTCCATAAAGCAGTGTTGACCAGAAGTAACATGTCAACAGCTTCTGCCTGAGTTTGAAGTTTAGATTATCAGAATTTGCTCTACTATGTCGTAATCAGGCGTTTTACCTAACATTACGGCTCGAAGTAATTTCGAGATGAAATAAGATATTGAAGATCTGATTTGACAGGACTGTCTCCACGTAAGGGGCTGAGAGGGTAAAAATAATCCAGCGGACAAAGTGAATACCCCGTTCAACACAAAGCTGTATTTTAAAAATGGAACGTACATATTTTCCTTGCCGAATGAAGAAAACGCCTTAGAGAATTCGTTTCAGGTTCCTATACTAAATGCCTCTGGAGATATTACCTACAAAAATTATCATTTGACTGGGTCACTAGTCTGACACACATGAGTTCCTGACCTGAAGTCGCATACAGCTACCAAAATGTTGAAACCGTTTCTGTGTCATTAACCGAAAATGAATAATGTAGTAGAACTTTTGTTTTCTGTCATTAAGTGTAGATAAAGCGCCTTAGTGCGAAACACATAAATTGTACACAAGTAAGTAGATTACCGCAAATTGTATCGAAGGTACTGTACAATAATTGCACAATAATTGCTATGTACATAAATAATAAAAATCTTATTGTAAGCTGCAGTGAACATTACTGAATCTGCATTGGCTGTATTGTATTAGTACACATAATACTGACTACCGCAGGAGAACAAACAAGCGCACTGTACTGTGTGTTTGACGTACACGTATCTACTCTGCTTATGCACACGCCGCAGACCATGTCTACACTGCCAGTATCAATATCTCCGAAAATACTCAATATAGCACTGTGAAACAAATTCTGTTGTCCATAAATTGACGAAGAGTACGTAATTTGGCAAGAAAAATATGCACGTTTCATTAAAAAATATGTGTGTTGTAGGGCTTTTGTCCTAATTTACTGGAATACGTTCATTCACTTACTTGGTGAACGTCTTCCGTGGAAATAATCCTGTGAAATCAGTTCTTCAATATATTGTTCAGTCTCAGAATTATTAAGCCGCAAAGTTAGGCCAGACACCATGTACGTGTACAAAGAGAGAGTGAAAGAAGTTCGACGTTTTGTAAATACATATGAGTAACTTACTTTGTTCCCACGCCAAGAGAGCATTAATACATTCAGTTACCAGGATACTAATGCAGACATTAGAAGAAAGAAAGAAAGAAAGAAAGAAAGAAAGAAAGAAAGAAAGAAAGAAAGAAAGAAAGAAAGAAAGGGAGAAAGAAGCAGACATAAGGTAGAAAGGAATAAAATCAATAGTAGGAAGGAAGGAAAGAGGGAAGGAAGGAAGGAAAAGAAAGAAAGAAAGAACGAACAGGAAGAAAGGAAGGGATAAATACAGGGTATGAAGAAAGTAATAAATAAAGAAAGGGAAAACAAAACATGAAAGAGAGAAAAAAGAAGATGAAGGAAGGGAAGAAGATTGAAATAAAGAAGGAATCGTGGAAGAAAGAAATAAACGATGAATTATATAAATAAACCAATATTTATTTTAAATAAATAAAGAAATGAATGAAGAATGAAGCAAGAAAAGAAAGAGAAAGGAAAATAAGGGAGGAAGGAAAAGAGAGAAAGAACGAAAGAAACAGGAAGGAATAAATACAGGATATGAAGAAATGAAGTAAGAAATAAAGAGAAAACAAAATATGAAAGAAAAGGAAAGATGAAGGGAGGGAAGGAGATAGAAATAAAGAAGGAATCCCGGAAGGGAACAAAAAATAAACGATGCATTATATGAATAAATCAATATTTAAATAAATAAAGAAATGAATGATGAATGAAGCAAGAAAAGAAAGAGAAAGGACAAGAAGGAAGGAAGGAAGGAAGGAAGGAAGGAAGGAAGGAAGGAAGGAAGGAAGGAAGGAAGGAAGGAATATAACAGTGTGTTTACTGGTTGTATGATTTAATATGCGGCACACCACAATAGTAGCGAGCCAGATGTTTGTGGGTAGTATAGTACATGAGGCCACGCTGGTTGCGTCACAGCCATTAAACTGTAATTGCACCACATATGACAGTGTATTCCGCAGATGAAATCCCGATTTATCTCCCCACACTTCCTGAATATAGGTCACGCGAAACGACTGCTACAATCATTTGTTTACAAAAGAGTTTTCGTTAATGAGCAATGTTTCAAAACTTTCAACGAGATTACTTTAAATTTAAGCATATCAGTACAGAGTAAGTAAAGATGTAATGACTCATAGCAACATTTGTTTCTGAATCGTACTTAGAACGGTGAGCATTATAAAACCATGGAAGATTCATATTTCAAAATAATTTTTAGGTTTACTCAACCTTAACTCTTGGGGAAAACGGTGACAACACTATCCCACAAATGACAAAAGTGTTGTGATAGTATATAAATCACACCCCCACATTATTACGTCCATTCTCTGTTAAATTATTCATTTTATATGTTAAATCTGTTATTCTAAGGCAGAACTTGATTTTTCAGGAGGTGCTTTCAGAAGTTAGCGAGTGCGCTTAAATTGATATTATATTTCAATGACCTCCAAATTGAAGTGCCATTTGTGAATTTAATAAAAAGAAGGAACGAGTTTTGTTCTTATTTATTCAGAAAGTTCAGGGAACTCAGTTGTCTCAATATCTACAGTATATACTGAACATATCGGAATCTTTATATGGGCTAGCACTATAATCATACCGGGCTATTCCATCATACTCTTCGTCGCAAAATTTACCATACTGGCATTAAAATCAAACATGAGATTTTTTGACATATCGGGTTCTGCCTTAGTACCACAGAAATATAGCTGGAATGTTGTCCACTGAAGACATGTTTTTATGGTATCCTGTCAATCGCCACTAGTATCAATCCCTCCCAGCTTAAAATGTGCGACAATCGCTCCCAGTCCTTTAGTCCAGTCTAGGTGTTCACCACGGACAATCGTCCCCAGAAGGGGCCGTTCTAATTAAAGAGTACTCCTGAGGGCCTTCCTCACCCCCTCTCTTTACTACAGAAGGTCGTTCGGGATCTCTGGTGACTTACAGCTGCGCGACCCTAACCACACGGCCAACTCTCTCGGTTTTATTTAGTTCAAGTCAAGTAAAATCAATAAAATTACAATAATGGTGACCAAAGTGGTTGCAATTAAATCCGAGTGTGAAGGGTGGAAGCCCATATTTGCTACTCCATCGGTGTCTTCCGTGATTATTAACGGATTTGATTTCGATTTGCTTTTGGTCCTGGGGAGAGTGGCTGTTATACTCGTATAAGAGTCGATCAACTGAAATATAGAACAGAACCTAGAAATTGCTCTGTATGTACTAGTCAGCGTAAACTGTAGCCTGTCATAACGACAGTATACAGCATGAGAGTTCAAGAGAGTCTTGCTATTCAGGCGCCTGTCACGACTCTGAACAAGTTTCTTTATACCCTCCACAAAGAAGAACGTTAGTTGCTGTCAGAAACAATCTTACACCGCATCACGAACTGCTTGACCGGTGGCAAAATGCTTGCTCTTCACGGCCTTCTTTAACGGAGCAAGGATGTGATGGTCACAAGGAGCCAGATCTTGGTCCAATTTATGTAATCTGCGAGACTTCAGAAAAAATGGCTCCTCATGTCCATTATTGCTTTGGCAGCATGTGAGTATGCGTTATCATGGATTATGACGAATTTCCTGGCCGAAGGATCTTCCTTTGTACAAGAATTGAATCACGTCACATTCTACTTGTTTGGTCGTATCTATTACACACCATTGTTGCTTGAACTATTTCCTCTACTTAATGGACCTGTACCTCAGACTGACCACGTTCTGAGCTGTTCCAACAAACACTAAACCGTGCAGTGCTGCCACTTCTTGACTGTACCGTCAATTATATGCATGGTTACCAACTAAGTCTGTTTAAATTGAACAATACAAATTTCACCACCATGTGATGTTGCTTTGGTAATACTGAGTGGTTTAAATGGGCAGTGTTTCACAGTTAAAGAGCTGAGAAGTCATAGGACAGATCAGCGACTCTTTATAGTCTTCAGATAGTTCACCTGTTTAAAGTGAAAAAGGTTAAAGGTATCACTTAAGTATTCACGATCTAATACCCGGGGAAAACTGGCTCAGAAAATATTTACAATAGGTCTGACGCAAAATTGACCCTTGGTAATGAACATCACAGAAGATGATGGAAGTGGCCTCATCTGAAGAAGTGAAAAACTGAGGATCCAAAAAACCTGATTCCACTTTTTTAGAAACCACCGATAAACTCAACACGCGAAGGTTCATCTAGAACGCATGCCGAACAATAAATGTGTAAGGATACAGATGCAGATCCTTTTCCGATAATGTTACGACACGACAATTCCTTAATTCTCACTTGCACCGAGCTCGATAGCTGCAGGCGCTTAAGTGCGGCCAGTATCCAGTAATCGGGAGATAGTGGGTTCGAATCCCACTGTCGGCAGCCCTGAAGATGGTTTTCCGTGGTTTCCCATTTTCACACCAGGAAAATGCTGGGGCTGTACCTTAATTAAGGCCACGGCCGCTTTCTTCCCATTCCTAGGCCTTTCCCATCCCATCGTCGCCATAAGACATATCTATGTCGGTGCGACATAAAGCAAATAGCAATTCTCACTTGCAAAGAAAACGGCGTTGAGATTTCGTCGGACTTCACTCCAGGATTTTCTTCACTCGAGCAATATGTTCTGGTGTTGGAACTCTTTTCGGATAGTTACGGATTTGATTCACTAAAGAACTCATTTCGCGCCATTTTTCCGTTTAGTTTTGGATTTCAGACTTTGCTGGAGGTTTCGCAAAAACACTTCCAGTTTAAACTCGTCTTTCACGAATCATGCTAGGCATAACACTCGACAATGAACACGCGCTGTTTTATTGTGAGCACTGTTTTGTGTTTCATTCAACTGTTCACTAAACACGTCTCCTCCTCTCACTCACTCACTCACACGTAGTGACACAGAGACGTACTCGAGAGATGCGAGAGATGCACATGCGCATATATGTGACAGCAACCAAATGCTTCATCGAAATCACTGTTCGCAGCATTTCCTGCGACGGGCAAGTCTCCTGTTCATTAAACAGTTTTACAGACCGGGCGAGTTGGCCGTGCGGTTAGGGCTGCCAGCTGTGAGCTTGCATCCGGGAGATATTGGGTTCGAGCCCCACTGTCGGCAGCCCTAAAGATGGTTTTTCGTGATTTTCCACTTTCACACCAGGAAGGCTGTACTTTAATTAAGCCCACGGCCGCCTCCTTCCCACTCCTAGCACTTTCCTATCCCATCGTCGCCGTAAGACCTATCTGTGTCGGTGCGACGTACAGCAAATTGTAAAAACAGTGTTATTCATATTATAAATATTTTCTGGGCCTGATTGACTTTGCCCACCCTGTAAAACAACTTTTTAACAACTCTGAGTCATTGGGCTACTCTCAACCATCGTTCTATTGTATAACCACGGGAAACGTCCGACTCGCTGTCTGATTGGTCAGCGTACTGGCGTTCGGTTCAGAGGGCCCCGGGTTCGATTCCCGGCCGGGTCGGGGATTTTAACCTTCATTGGTTAATCCCAGTGGCACGGGAGCTGAGTGTTTGTGCTGTCTCCAACATCCCTGCAACTCACACACCACACATAACACGATCCTCCACCACAATAACACACAGTTACCTACACATGGCAGATGCCGCCCACCCTCATCGGAGAGTCTGCCTTACAAGGGCTGCACTCGGCTAGTAATAGCCACACAAAAATAATTAACACGGGAAACGACCATGTGTGAAATCTTTTAGCGCGGAAATGTCGGCACCTTAAAAAACTTGTACGATCCTTGACAAACCCAAAGTTTGCGAAGATGTAAGAGAGGGTACATAGAGCAGGTCTGCACACGGGGCTGCCCAAGCTCAATAAATCTTATTCTATTAGAGACGAGTTAGTTATGTGATCACCGAGCTCGATAGCTGCAGTCGCTTAATTGCGGCCAGTATCCAGTATTCGGGAGATAGTAGGCTCGAACCCCACTGTCGGCAGCCCTGAAAATGGTTTTCCGTGCTTTCCCATTTTCACACCAGGCAAATGCTGGGGCTGTACCTTAATTAAGGCCACGGCCGCTTCCTTCCCACTCCTAGCCCTTCCCTGTCCCATCGTCGCCATAAGACCTATCTGTGTCGGTGCGACGTAAAGCAACTAGCAAAAAAAAAAAAAAAAAAAAAAACAACACAAGTTATGTGACCTTTACTGCAGAAATGACGTGATAAACAGATAGAACAAGAAGTATGAAAATGCGCAGGTATCGTTTTCTTATGAAAGCATTTTTAAAATTCGTTTCTTAGGGGTCTTCATTGTTCCGCAGCGTAGTTTGAAGTTCAGTATGAATATACCGAGACCCTCACATTTAAAACAGAATGTATGGCTATGCCACTGCCACCTTTCTGGTAATTACGAGCAGTGTATAGCAACTTTCTGTTCCAATCAACGATGCTGAGTCCCGGAAGCTCTTTTTAGATCTGAGGTATGGCTGGCTGTGTCGAACACAACATCCTTGTTATAATTTCGTTCCGGTTACGACTGAAATAATGCGACGTTCCTTCCTTCCTTCCCTTTGTGTCCTTCATCATTATTTAGAGTAATGCACAGAACAAGATGCTTAAGGGCGATATTCCATCCGGAGCTTCTTATCAAAGACGAAACACAAAGCATTCATAATGATAGTTGAAGATCAGGAGGCGATACTATACTGTGAAAATCATATTGTGAACTGAACGCAGTTACATTATAAATGTGGTTAATTTCATTCGCTTTAATTGCATGTTAATTTCCTGCTATTTCTTTAGAGAGACTCATCTAATTAACACTGTATAATAATAATAATAATAATAATAATAATAATAATAATAATAATAATAATAATAATAATAATAATAATAATAATAATAATTTTGGGTTTCTGTCACTAGGCTGTGAGTTCCCATTCTGCAGATTGTGGGTTCGAACTCTGCTGTCAACAGCCATGAAGATGATGGCTTTCCATGGTTTTCCATTTTCACCTCAGACAAATACTGGGGCTGTACCTTAATAAAGGTTACGGTCTATTCCGTCCATATCCTAGCCTTGTCTTATCCCATCGCGACAATAAGACCTATCTGTGTCGGTGCGAAGTAAAGAAAAAGAAGAAAAGAGCTCAACTACCATGTGCAGGGATTTTGATTTCACAGCGAGACATTTCCTACATTCATTTTACTCTATGAGATGACAGAGAAACCTAAACTCAATTCAGCGACCTATGGTCTTGTTTCAGTTAATTTTGTCGGGTTAACTACTACTACTACTACTACTACTACTACTAAACATTTTAATTCCTTCCCTGAAGGGGGAGGCGGGCCTCTTAGACGGTTACGCCGTCTCTCAGGCCGGGAGATTTGTTACGGTGAAGGAGATGTGCGGAGAAGGTGAGGTGGGGGGGGGGAGGGGGCGGCCGTGGCCTATACTACGAACTTTCCCGGCATTCGCCTTAGTGCAGGAGAATGGAAAATCACGGGAGACCATTCTCAGCACAGCCAACGGTTGGGGCCAGCCGTGAGGTCCAGTTCTGTCCCGTCTCCCGAATGCAGAGGCGTAGAGCCACGGTAGATAATAAACGAAACATACAAAAAAATTGAAGGTGTACATGAAGCTGAACGTACAGAAAAAAGATAATGGACTTTCTTAATGCAGAGCTGCAAACACAGCTGTTTCACACACCAAGAAGGCACAATAAATCAAAGCCTTCAAATTCTGGAAATAAGCAGTGTGTACTTGTTTGGAATTTGACGTTTTAAAACACGCACATCTCTGTACAGGGTAAATTACTAGATACTGTCCAACACATATAACCTAGTTCTTCATTTGACTTTAGCTACGATTGCAATGCATGGCACTTCAGCATTGTTCCTAATAATCTATTTCAACTACGAGTGTCTCATAAAAATCCTAAGCAGGAACTTCATGCATTTTTCTTGCAAATACTCTTGGCTGTTTTCTATGGTTTTCTAAGTCCTGCACAAGGATGAACAACAATGACAACTACAGTATTGTCCAGACTTACTCAAAATGATGTAGGCTATATAGGGACACGACCGCAAGCTTTCAAAATAATGACAACTCTTCCGGCTACGCATGACCGACGACGATGGAGGTAACGAGCAACTCATCACAACTCATCAATGTCTACATTCACTGACTAATCACTGTCGAAAATTTCTGTACCGGTACAAGGTCGGACGTGTCTTCTCGCTTACGTTTCATCCGCTCTGCAGTGTCTGTTCCGTTCCGCGCCGAAATCACCGCGAATTGCTCTGAATTCTAACTGACATTTCCTGAAATTAATCTTGTAACACTTTCCCCATATATTTCGATATTTCGATATTTTGCACTGATTTTTGTCACACTGTTATCATAGCGTTAACACTACCGTAATTCTTCAAAATTATTTTGTATAGGGCCTAACTATATTCTGCAAAAATACTTGTAATTCAGAATTGATTAACACCTTTGTTCTCTACGCAGTCTCAAAGTAAACGGGACACCCCGAACCGAACTCTCGAGAAATATGTCTGTTCCTCGTCGTGATATTGAATATTTTTGGTTCCTGCGGGACTAAATTCCGGCACCTCGGTATCTCCGAAAACCGTAAAAGTAGTTTAGTGGGACGTAAACCAATAATATTAATATTTTCAAGAATAATTCTTATTGGTGGACCCATAAACTCTTGTGGTTTATATTTCAGAACGTTCTTGAACCCAGGACTCCTAAGAGGGGGGTTCGTTGAACATAAAATTTTATATAGCACTGATATATTTCCTTAAAATGTTCACAGATCCTCCTCCTTTCGAGTAATTGTCCCTTGACTACTTTATAAGATCACAGTATTTTAATTTTTGTTGTCATATTGTGCACTTGATGAAATAACTGAGAGTCCATACCATTTTCTTATAGCGTTGTTTGTTTTGTTTCTCGCATTTACAACAATCAAGTGAAAGTTGTATCCTCTGATAAACGTGATTTGGTCAATAATGGCACTTTTCAACAATGACATTGTTCTCTACGCATTTACATTGTTCGTATGTTTCAATTTTACAAAGCATAACAGGCGAACGCTATTCCTTTTGCAAGCTGGACTGGAAATGGTGACCTCAAGTGGAAGACAGAAGTAGAAATCTAAAAGGGTTTTCCAAGCAGACTATTTAGTCAATGGAATCTATCCTAGACATGAAAATTAAGCTGGAACGAACCTATCAAGACCAGCCTTCTACAGGGAAAAGCTGGTGTTACGTTTGCGTAAGAGATGTTAAAACCACGAAAGAAAAGTACAACAATTTCAGCAAGCCAAAGCAATATTGTGCACAATAAAATAGACATGTAAGTAACACGCTCAGAAAAACTTGTAAAATGTATCAGTTGCCTTGAAACAGATGATTTGGAGTAATCTAAATGTACCACGTTGCAAAATATGATTATATTACTCCCATGACATAGTTCTCAAAATTTCAAAATAGTTTAATTTAATGCATACTGGGAACTTTTTCTAGTGATAATATGTTTGAAATACCCATTTTAGGCCAAGGTCAGAAATAATTAAAAAATACATGTTTTTGTTACTATCCATCCAATCAAATAATGTAAATACAAAGGTGTAGTATTTACAGCATGGGTAGTTTTCGACATTAGCATTAAGTTTGATGTTTACCGACATAACTACACGTTATATACCACTTCCAAGGCACTGAGACAAAATTTTTCGATAATTCATCTCTACTCAAGAAGATCAATAAAAGTTACATGTTAGCATTTTGTCCTAACTGGAATTAGTGTCAAACCTCAAAATAGGTTTTATGAACAACACTTTACAAAGCCTACATGCTTGGGACCATTTCTTTAAAATAATTATATCCATCCCGGAATGTCCCTTCTGTATTACTGAGTGGAAAAATGCCATTATACGAGAGAAATAAAATCCAAGCACTATGGGTCGTTCATATTTACATTAAAAAATAAACTTCGAAGTTCTAGGGTTAAATCGTTCCTATTTTCGTCTCACTCAAATTTTGAAACTGACATCCCGATTTATAACACTAGTTCACGTCCATAAATTGATTGAATGTATTTTCCGTGATTGAGACAGACACGAGATTCTTCACGTATGTTAAAGAGGTGGAAGCATTGAAAGGGAGTCGTTCCTTGTTCGGCGGAACAGTCGACTCACATGAGCTGCGGTCATATTTCCGTCAATATAAATTGACGGCCGGATGGTATATTACTGCACGAAATAGAGCACTACCGGTACTCATTCATCTATGCATTTTCCACACCTGTCACAATCTATTATATCACTGACACTTGCTTTTATTACATACAATTTCTAAACGAGGTTAAACATTAAGGATTTTTGCAGATGTTTGAACACGAGTGCAACTAATGTCCCTGCGTGGGTGACATTACTGTGTAGCTACGTTTTTTATAAGTTTATTTTGAAGCTCTCTGTCTGATCAATAATACCATTTGAATACAATGATAGAGACGGCAGAGGAAGGAGATTGCTTTTGACTGTAATAAAACATGGATGGAAAAATTAAAGTTGCCAGGAAAACAGGGCTATCTAATTAGGACGGCATGTCACCACACTGTTGAACTATGCAACGCTAGATCAGCCTTCATTAGCTGGATTATACATCTCAGCTAAAATGCGGTATTAATTCATGCTATTTTCCCTTATGCTAGTGGTTTATAGTTGCTCTTGGATTTATGAGGTGACACTAGGATAGGACTAATAATTAATGTTATTTGTTTTACGTCCCACTAACTACACTTTTAAGGTTTTCGGAGACGCCGAGGTGCCGGAATTTAGTCCCACAGGAGTTCTTTAACGTGCCAGTAAATCTACCGACACGAGGCTGACATATTTGAGCACCTTCAAATACCACCGGACTGAGCCAGGATCGAACCTGCCAAGTTGGGGCCAGAAGGCCAGCGCCTTAACCGTCTGAGCCACTCAGCCCGGCTAGGATAGGACTGGGATAGAAGCTGCCGTGGCGATGATTAAGTTATTGGACCAGAATTTGCCCGCAAAACTATTGGTATTCATCTTAGATGGTGATGGTCAGCTCCCAACACACTATCCCCTGAACACAAGCTCTCAGGTTCATGACATGTAGTAATTTTTGTTGTTGTTTAAGATCAAGAAATTTCCACAAGGAAAGTTCATTCAAATATAATCCACCTATTCAATACTGTGCTAAACTATGCAGTTGTAATAAACAGTCAGTTTAAATTTTAATTACAACCTGTGACAATAAAGTTCGGTGAATGAAGTCAGAACGGTCGATGCGGCAACACTAGCGACACTCAACGCTGCACCTGCGTAGTAGCAGGTTTTGACCACCTGCTCCCAACGTTGTTCAGTTGAGCAACGCGTGTGTGCCGTGTAAGACCTGTTTGACACAGTGCGTGTTTAGTGCGTTGGTTCTGAACTGCGAACAGGAACATGAACGATCAAAAGATCAATGTACAGTTTTCTGTTAAGCTTGGCAAGACACCGAAGGAAACGCATGGGATGCTGGTACGTGTTTATGAAGATCAAGCACTGTCCTTGAAGTGCGTATACTGGTGGTTCGCCCGTTTTCGAGGAGGCCGGGAAAGTATTTCTGACAACCCCCAGCGGAAGACCGGCGACCGTCGTCAGTGACGAAAACATTGAGAAGGTAAGGACATTAATCACGAACGATCGGCGATTAACTGTGCGCATGATAGTGGATGAACTGCATATTAACCGTGAATCTGTGCGACAAATCGTTACCCAGAAATTAGGCAGGAGGGAAACGTATTCTCGTCTTGTGCCACATCACTTGACTGGCGATCAGAAGCAAGCACGTTTAGAGGCTTCACAAGATTTTTTCGAAACAGTGGATGCGACACCAAATTTCTTGAACTGTATCGTCACTGAGGATGGAACCTGGTGCCTCAGGTACGACCCTGAAACGAAACGGCAAAGCATGGAATGGCGTCCTCCGGGATTCCCTCGTCGGAGAAAGGTCAGAGCCGAAAAGTCACGCATCAAAACGATGCTCATCACCTTTTTCAATAGTCAAGTGATTATCCACAATCAATTTCTACCTGAGGGAACCACGTTGAATGCTGCACGTTACATTGAAATTTTGACCCGTTTCATGAAACGTCTACTCAGGGTTCGACCCTAGTACGCACAATAAGGTTCATGGTTTTTTGTCCTTGACAACGCTCGCCCACACACAGCCAAACTTCGTCAAACAGTTCAAGGTCAAATAGGGGGTGGTGCAACTTGAACATCCTCCATACTCGCCAGATCTCAATCCTACAGACTTCTTCCTATTCCCACGACTCAAACTCGCTTTGAAAGTAAATAGATCTGACGACATTCCTGACATCCAACGAAACGTGACGAGGCCTTTGAACACCATCCCAAAGGAAGCCTTCTTGCAAAGTTTCCAGGACATGTATCGCGGATCTCATCAGTGCATAGTTATAGGAGGGGACTGTTTCAAAGGAGAGTAAGGTCACTGTCGTACATTGTTCATCTATGTTGATAGTACAGGACTATTCACCGAAATTTATTGTCACAGGTTGTATAATATATTTCGGTCCTTGTATGGATCATTTTCAGCTAACATCAAGTCAAAATTAACAGAGCATAAAGACATTTTAAATTTAAAAATAAATGAAACTCGCGGACATATTTAATACATCTTATAAAATTCTCGCTGTTTACGTCTAAAAAGAGGATAAAAAGTGATTATTTTGGTATTCTCTAAAAAGCAGTATAAATAATGGCGAACACTATAAATCGAGGCTAAAATGTTTCGTTGTTATGGTGAACATAACCCTCATTACACAATACTGCATGTTGGGTCGTCATTATGGAACAGTATCTTGAAGATCGTTATTATTATTATTATTATTATTATTATTATTATTATTATTATTATTATTATTATTATTATTACTTTACTTCCCGATTAATCACAACCCGGATTGTAGTGAGTTACTCCTTTTCTCTCCTCAAATACTAACTATTCACGAAAGAGAACTTTTCGTTTGTAGGAATATTGACATGTGCACATGACGTACTCTATGTCTCCAGTGGGGGTTAGTTCTCACATACATCTCTTCGTAACCGAGGAAGAATTATACTCACACCCGTGGGAGTGTCACCTTCAAGTTCAGGTGGCCCTCACTTAGGAGTGAAATGTAGGCCTGTTTGCCATGAAACTTAATATTTTTTTGTATGACACTTTGAAAAGATGATATGTTTATTAAAGAAATAATGCATTCTTGGACCCCTAATTCTGAAATGTTAGACGTTTAAATGCAACTCCGTATTTTCAAATAGGCTTAGTACTGTGAGTGGAAATAGAATCCCAGTATTCGGGAGATAGTGGGTTCGAACCCCACTGTCGGCAGCCCTGAAGATGGTTTTCCGTGGTTTCCCACTTTCACACCAAGCAAATGCTGGGGCTGTACCATAATTAAGGCCACGGACGCTTCCTTCCCACTCCTAGCTCTTTCATGTCCCATCGTCGCCATAAGACCTATCTGCGTCGGTGCAACGTAAAGCGGATTGCAAAAAAAATTAAACAGAATCGTAAACAATATTTTCTCATTGAGATAGCCACTGGAGTTTTTCCCGAGAGGTCAGCGTAGATTATATTGTGAAATGCTAGCACATGGCGAGTACTCAAAAAAATCGGAAGAAGAGAGGGTTTGAATTTTTCATGATTTATTATTATCACTGATCTGTTCAACATATCGTCACAGAGTGCCCACTCCAAAGATTCAGTGGGACAATAAAGGATATCCACGAGGCCAGTGATGAAGCTGTGAGTTGGCTAAAAAACTGGACATTCAGCTTTAGCAGCAATGCAGATATTGATGAGCTCAAATGTATAAATATAGTTTGTTTATTACGTACTTGTTCTGTGTGTCTAGATGAAACTGTTTTTCGTGTAATCTATATAAATAAAATTGTTTCTGTTTGTCTGTTTGTCTGTCTGTTTGTCTGTTCCACCATCACGTCGAAACGGCTGGATAGATCTCAACCAAACTTCATATTTAGAGTATACTGACCCCGGGGAAGGTTTCGATATGCATATCATTTTAAAATCTTTGAAAAGACGGGGGTTTTATAGGAAAAACGGTTTTCCTCCATTTTCTCTTATACTATTATAGGCAAAATAGCGAATTTGTCGTATAAGGACGAGACAAAGCTCAATTTAATCCTCTTGACGCAAAGAACAAAACTCGGTAAGCCCTACGGGCCCGAAAACCATGTTTTAAGGCCCTAAAACCAACCGTTACGGAGATATTGGCACCACACTACCCCTGCTCTAGGAATCGGATAAAGAAATGAACTGCCGTAACCATGGCAACGTCAGCTCCAGGATTCTAGAGCAGTGAGATTATGCATGTACGTTTGGGCATAGCTGTCAACCAAAATAGGTACAAATAAGACTTAATATCTGGGAAAAAAATATACTGTTGTGTAAGGCACTCATAGGACTCCTTTGGGCGGGGATGGAAAGGGGGTGAAGAACGAGTGTAAAAATCTATATAAATAAAATTGTTTCTGTTTGTCTGTCTGTTTGTCTGTTCCACCATCACGTCGAAACGGCTGGATAGATCTCAACCAAACTTCATATTTAGGGTATACTCATCCCGGAGAAGGTTTTGATATGCATATCATTTTAAAATCCTTGAATAGACAGGGGGTTTATAGGAAAACCAGAATGGTATTTCCACCATCACGTCGAAACGGCTGGATAGATCTCAACCAAACTTCATATTTAGAGGATACTCATCGCGGGGAAGTTTTCCATATGCATATCATTTTAAAATATTTGAATATATGGGGGGTTTATAGGAAAATCAGAATGGTTTTTCCACCATCACGTCGAAACGGCTGGATGGATCTCAACCAAACATTGTATTTAGAGTATACTAATCCCGGGGAAGGTTTAGATATGCATATCATTTTAAAATCCTTGAATAGACGGGGGGTTTATAGGAAAACCAGAGTGGTTTTCCCACCATCACGTCGAAACGGCTGGATAGATCTCAACCAAACTTCATATTTAGAGAATACTCATCGCGGGGAAGTTTTCCATATGCATATCATTTTAAAATATTTGAATATATGGGGGGTTTATAGGAAAATCAGAATGGTTTTTCCACCATCACGTCGAAACGGCTGGATGGATCTCAACCAAACATTGTATTTAGAGTATACTAATCCCGGGGAAGGTTTAGATATGCATATCATTTTAAAATCCTTGAATAGACGGGGGGTTTATAGGAAAACCAGAGTGGTTTTCCCACCATCACGTCGAAACGGCTGGATAGATCTCAGCCAAACTTCATATTTAGAGTATACTCATCCCAGGAAAGGTTCCGATATGCATATAATTTTAAAATCTTTGAATAAACGGGGTCGTCTCTTCATTATAAACAACTTTCGTTATGTTCATAATTTACCTTACTCTTCACATGACGGAGAAATTTACAATTTTCTGCTGGTATCATGCTCTGCATTTAGTGACCGACAGACCGACAACGAACCTACAGGTTACCATGGCAACGTCTCTGACTGCATGCCAGTAGGGAAGTAACGTATTGCCATTTTCCTCATCATGCTTTTAAATTCGTGGTTGTTCCTTGGGTAGATGGCAAGAGGCATCAATCGGCTCATCTGCGGGATATTGGCGGAATATCGTTGGAGGTTATAACCGCCCTCGAATAGATTAAGTAATAACACCATTAGTCATCTTCATATTTGTTTACCTAAGAATCACTGAACCTAAATTTCTCCTCTGTTAGCGCTTTATTATATCCATAACTCACGGCATTTATTTATTTGTCGTTATCCGGCTGTCCTCAGTTATAATCCATTTTCTATTAGTTTCAACATTCTTAACTGTATTATTTTCTTCCTTAATTACGCCGTATGTACGTGAATGCTAGAAACTACTGGATGCATTTCCACCAAGATTCGTATTTAGAATACACCTGTCCTTGATAGGTTTCAGGGCAAATATTGTTTCTAAATCCCTGAACTAACTGGGGGTTTATACGAAACCGAAACAGTGATTTTGCACTTCCAAAAAATATACACAACAAAAGTTTATGGAAGTCTACCTACCTTGGTAGAAATTAATGTCTAAACCTTTTTTTCTCATGTGCATCATTTCGATACGAGGATCAATAAGGGAGATATCATTAAAGGACCGTTTTTCTGTACAAGTCCCATCGGACTTAACTCACGAGCGGGTGCGTGTAAAGCGTATTCCTTACAACTTGAAAACTACTGAAGACATTCGAAACAAAATTTATATTTAGCATCCACCTGTCCAAAGGTAGGTTTTAAACGTAAATAACATTTCATGTTCCGGAATGGACTGGCGGTTTATAAGGAACCGAAATGGTGATTTTACTCTTCCACAATATATACAGAACAAGACCAACCTGACTGGAAATCGACCAAACCTGATGGATTTCCACCTCTAAACCTTTTTTTTCATGTGCATTTTTTCGTCAGGAGGATTAATAAGGGAGATATCATGAATGGTCACTTTTGCAGGTTAAGTCCAGCGGACATAGCCCAAAAGGTGTTTTACATGGAGCAGATTCCTTATCTATATAAATCAAATCGTAAAGACTGTGTACCTCTACACTGACTATTTTGGCGAAATTTTCGTACAGCTTTCCGTTTAAGGGGTAATAATAACAATCTCCATAATTTTTGATTTCCTGAAAGTCCTAATTTTTACCCGCCTCGCCCAAAATCCACATTGTGGCATAATCTGCCAGAAGAATAAGAAGATAATTGAAATTTGACAAAATTATACGTTTTAGCCTGTAACGAATGAAAAATCCTATATCATTAAATTTTTCATTTTTTATCCCCGAAGAATATCGAAATATGCAGGCAATTTTAATGATGGTGCAGACCTTCGGAAATTCCTATCACGTAACGGATTGCACAATCTCCGTTCAATTTGGAATGATCTACAACCTTGGTCTTATGACTTTATGCCGTATCTGTATCCCTTTTACGTTTGATTTTTCTCTATTAAT
This sequence comes from Anabrus simplex, assembly GCF_040414725.1. Lineage (NCBI taxonomy): Eukaryota > Metazoa > Arthropoda > Insecta > Orthoptera > Tettigoniidae > Anabrus > Anabrus simplex. The sequence continues at coordinate 353,861,572 of NC_090268.1, read as the reverse complement.
CGATGTTAAGTCAATTTGGAATTTTCACATGCATTATTCATACTTTCAATTACTTATATGAAATACAGAATCATCAAACTCTTCACGAAAATTGGCCCACTCAGTAGCCATATGTGAGCCAAATGCTACGTATGTAGCTGTCACATTATTATCCGAAAAGTAATGTAATGTGAGATGATCTTACAAAACCTTTACCCTGTTCCACGTTTCTAAATCTGACCCAAGAATAGATGACATATCATTGGACCAGCCATTTAGGCCACTAAATCCGGCGTGTCTTATGGTATAATCCTTTGTCGATATGACGTACGTTTAGTAGCAGTTAATCTGTAAATGAAGGTCTTCAATATTGTAAACACGCATATACTTTCGTATGTCGATCTATATATATTCACTGATGTCGATTTAGCGATCGAGAAAGGGTCGGTCTGCTATTGTAATCAGTACTCCCCACACCGACTTTGACTGGCAGTAGGAAAGGGTTCCTTCTCCAACTCCTGTGTAACTGTCATTAGTAAGGAAGGCCTACAATTGTAATGAATAGTTCCCTTCTCGATTTGACTTGCAGAAGGTAAGTGAGCATGCAGTTTTGTTTAAAACTCCCCTACCCGATTGTGTTTGGCAGTAGGCAAGGGTGCCCGCCATTATAAAGAAATGTACTCATCTAAAATGTGACTGGCATTAGGCATAGTGGCCTGCTATTTTGATGGAAACTCACCAACTTGGTGTGACTGGCAGTACGCTGGCTGGCAGTAGGAAAAGGGGCCTGTCATTATAATGATAACTGCACAACTCAATTTCGAGTGATAGTAGGGTAATTGCCTGCCATTATAATAAAAACTGTAATCTGTCTGGAGGTAGGAAAGGGGGGCTGCCATTTTAACGAAAACTCCCCAAATCGATTCTGTCCGCATAGTAGGCAATGGGGCCTGCAATTATAATGTAAACTTCCCAACCTGATTGCGAATGCCAGTAGGCAAGTGAGCCTGCCGTTATATCACAAATCCGTAACAAACACTTTACATTGGAAACGTACGGGGACCTCCCCATGCTCTTTCTCGGATAACGCTAAGAGACATGCAATTTTAAAACTATCTTATTTACTGCATGTACACTATTTACTTCGATATTCGAATACAATGTAGAATACCGTAGCGAAGCACGGGTACATTCGCTAGTTGTACATATTTGTTAATAACCAAATTGTAACAATGTATGTTCATGCCATACGAAATATATCTATGTCACTGAACTCTCCTCGATTCAATTCCAGTAAAATTCTAGGATAAAATTCTTTACCAAATCCACAACAGCCGCTTTCATAATCCGATCCTGAGTTAAATAAAAACATATGCACATACATATACATAGAGAGCATGAGATCGATGACTACTATGTCCTCTAATATAGAACCATATTTTATTTTTCACCCTCACTGCAGATATTTCAAGAGAATGTTTGTGTCCACTATCAGTAGAGGAAAGAAAATAAGGAATTTCGTATCCCGCTACATATATTCTGTAATTTTTAAATTCGTTATGCCCAACTAAGAAGCGCATTGAACTTAAGACTTTTTCGTTTCTTCTTCTTCTCTTCCCAATATCTTTTCATACTCTCGCTGTGTTTCTTTTTATGCTGTTCAGTCCACTCGTTATTTAGTCAGGTGGGCTTTACAGAAAATTTATTTTTGTGAATTAAGGTTCTGAATTTTACTCCCTCTTGAATGCATTATTCATTGACGGCATTTTCATTTAGGTCTTCGTTGATTTCTTTTAACCAATTATTGTGACATTTCACCGATAAAGCTATGTTTAAAATGTTCTTGGTGATCCTGTTATTATCCATTCTATAATAATAATAATAATAATAATAATAATAATAATAATAATAATAATAATAATAATAATAATAATAATAATAATAATAATAATAATAAAAATAATAATAAACTAATAATAAAATAATAATAATAAAATAATAATAGTAATAATAATAATAATAATAATAATAATAATAATAATAATAATAATAATAATAATAATAATAATAATAATAATAATAATAATAATAGCATCGGGGATACTCTTCTACGTCCCGTTGAACTGCGCACCTTCTAGAAGGCCATCTGTGCTAGGAAGCTCGAACTAATGTAATTCATGATACTTTGACCTTTAAGCATTAGATGTCTCTTTGCTCGGCGTATGTGCCCCCTCTGGCGGGAGTAAGGACAATTAATTCTGAAGGGAATTTCAATTTTTTGAAGGTGGCAAACCTTAAGTTTTTGTAGATTGTTTTTTAATGTATCAATGTTGTCAACACTCCTACGGCTTTCTTATTCCTTAAGTTATTAACCATTCAGGATTTGTGTGTATATTTCTCTAGCCAATTCAAATTTGGGGTGTGTACAGGCATTCTGCCTATCTCAAAGGAGTTCTGGAATCTTCCCCTCTGAGATGCTATAAAAACTGGGCACTTTATGTGATAGCTTCAGGCAGATAACTTAAGGGGTATGTTTCAAACTTCTTTTCTTAATGTAAAGTTCTAAAGTCATTGTTTAAATGTAAATTTTTGGCAAGTCTGAGGACTCTGTTCAAATCCCTGCTGGGAAACACCTACATTAAGGGAATAAAGAGTTTTCACCTTCTGTTGATACCCTTTCAACTTGGTATGGGGTGACTAACATTTTCTAAACCGCTAAATTCTTCACTCGCCTTCTGAATTTAATATTTTTCGTTTAGTCACCCCTCTGTAGTATAGGCTCAGCCGACGTCCACCCCGTCAACGTCTCGTGTTCGGACATACAGAGCTGCGCATCGCATACGACAACAGTGCGAAGATCTAGGATATTAAGTGATTTTCTAAAAGGAGTGCAAGTGTTTCGCCTCTTAGCTCTTTGTTCACGGCCGATCACCTTAAACCCTTTAATTTTACATTAAGGCCATTTAGTATGGGCAATCATTGAGCTTGTTTAAAGAATAATTTTTGATAAACGTGTGTGTAAGACACTGTTGAGCAGAAGTGACTGCATACACTGTTTTTGAAAGTCTTAAGACATAATTTTTAAGAAGCTTGTGCCTCTTAGAGGCTGGACTACAGTAACCTTTCAAAGCTGAGTCTCCTAGAATATAAGTGAGTGGAGCAAATATGATCTTGTAAAATAGTGTACCTTCAGAGCTACAATGCTCATCCCTTATAGATCATCTTGATAATTATATCCAGTTCCTGTACCTGGTTTTTGGACTTACAGTCCACTGTTGTTATTAGAGCTGACGAACTAATTGTTATTACATTTAACTGTTATTTGTTGTTGACAGATTACCTATCAAATTTTAAATAAAAAAGGGAAAGAAATACAATTTCAAAATTTAGTTGTCGTGTGCGATGCGCAGCCCTGTACGCGTCCGAACACGAGACGTTGACGGGGTGGAGGTCGGTACTACACACTCAGCGAATCACAACTCTTTCTTTGTTGAAGGCGTGGACATACCATGTTTACATCAGGATTAAACGCTCGTGAAAAGACATATAATGATCAAAATTCTAGTCCCTCAGTGACACCGAAAACTTATGCTGTGGTTATTTCTCTGTTCACCCATTTACCCCGGCAACTTCTTACTCCTCTGCGTTCCACGAAATTCCCGTAATAATAATAATAATAATAATAATAATAATAATAATAATAATAATAATAATAATAATAATAATAATAATAATAATAATAATAACCTCAATACGGTGGTTTTATCACACTCTAATACCTCATAAGATCTACTGATTTTGCTGAATTTATTTTTCAGAACCTCAGGGAAAAGTTAATATTACTGGTTTTACGTCACGCTAATAATTTTTACCGTTTTCGGTGTCACTGAGTGACTAGAATTTTGATCCTTATATATCTTTTCACGAGAGTTTAATCCTGATGTAAACATGGTATGTCCGCCCCTTCACGCTGAGCGTGTAGTACCGACGTCCCCCCTGTCAACGTCTCGTGTTCGGACATACATTGCTGCGCATCGCATACGACAACAGTGCGAAGATCTGAACTTCTGAATAAACGACTAAACCTGGATTCTGTTCACTTCGTTTATTCAACACATTCACAATGCACTGCCTATGGTCACTTCTGAGCGGTTTTCTTCTTTTGTGCTTCACTGAACGCGATGGTCCTACCTCTTGCTCCATTTCTATCACAATTAATACTGACACTGACTGCTGCAAGATGCAACACCTTATCTACACGCTGTACAGCTTGGGACATTCCCTCACTACGAGAAGATTTTCTATATTACACCACGCCTCGTGCCTTCATTTCTCGTTATTTAATCACTATTTTATAAAAACATACATATATACAGTATACACACCAGTATATATGACAACCGTATTTTAATTTGATTAGGTACTGTTCCAAACTCTCTAAATGTAATAAACTAAAATAAAATAAAATTAATGCTACATACTAGTTTCCTTCGAGCTCGCATATAGTCGAGTAAGTGCGACGGTTGCTTCTCCAATCAACTACGTCTATGTTCACGTGGAAAGGTAGGGTGTTCCACCTATTTATTTACATCAGGATTAAACTCTAGTGAAAAGCGGTATAGGAGTTTTTCCACGTGGTAACTCTGGCCAATTTGAGCATCTCCAAATTTCCACCAGACTGAGATAGAATCAACTTGAAATCAGAACGCCAGTGCTCTACCATTTGAGCTACTCAGTCCCGGATTATGCTAAAGAGACAAGGGTCTGACGATCTCCTTTGCACAAACGACTGCATGATAACTCGTGCTAATACTGTGTAGTAACAATATTTGTAATTTGAACGAGTGTGGCCCGGAAGTGGAGTAAGCCTTCGAGGAATGGAAAGAGTTTGCAATATATTTAGGGCAATGGAACGCTTAGGATAATCTTTGAAATTTGTGACAGCCATGAACTGCGCACTACTCAGGTCAGTGACCTAAAGATCACTAAGACCGTACTTTATAGTACATGGACAGGTTTCCTCCTGGGGAATTGATATTTGTAACATCAGTCATAAAATGATCGAAAACCTCTTAAACAAAATCAGAAAGCTGATTAAAGATGGAATTGAAAACGCAATGCAGCAGGATACAGAACCTCCCCAACGGCCCACGACAATAGAGTTCGAAGCTACCACGCAACTCGAAGAGAGCAGCATTAGGAGAGACGAGGACAACGAGGGATTTACCATAAAACAGGGGAGAAGACGTAGAGAACGACAGTCTCTAGAAGGAAACGCAGAGACAAACAGAACTGGCAACAACCCCATAACCGGAAACCCCACGGAAGCAGAAGACCGACAAAATATGAAGACAGACGAACACCAAAGGCAAACAAATCAAAGAGACCGACAACCCAGAAACTTACAAGTCGCCAGCAGAACACCCACCCCCCTCTCTAAAATAGGAAGAGAAGAAAAGACAAGTAGACTAAAGCCTGCAGTGAAACTATACTGGCTTTTTCTGGGTCGCCTGGATGAGAGGACCACACCCGAAGACATCGTGGAACACCTAAAAGAGAAAGGCATCAAGGAAGTAAAAGAATGCGTGGAATTAAATACCAGAGGAAGAAACAAATGCTTCAAACTTGCAGTCGACGAACGCATCAAACACGAAATTGAGAGGGAGGAACTATGGCCTAAAGGAGTAATCTTTCTAATCTTCCGACCGTATCAATTTCGCAATTGACTACAATCAAAGAAGAAGAGTGACATAAAAATCACGTTATGGAACGTGGAAGGACTAAAATCTCTTCTAAATATTTTACCAGACGACATAATATCCAGTAATGACATTCTGATCTTCTGCGAAACCCTTTTACAAGAACGTTGGAACATGCATGGTTTCCACGCCGCACATGCCCTGGCCAAAGCCGGGCCAAAAGGAAGACCATCAGTGGAGTCTCGTGCTATTACAATCCAGCACTAGGACAAGCGACTCGCATAGAGACAAGAGAAAATACCGTAATAGTACAATTAAAAATCTTCAAATCGTAGGAATCTATATAAGACACCAGTGCTCAGCAGACGAAGTGATAGAAATCGTAATGACTGCACTGAACGAAACTGACCCAGAGATTCCAACCCTGCTGGCAGGAGATCTAAACTGCCGAATAGACAGACCGAACAACAAATCAGAGGCACTATTTGAACTACTGGAAGAGGAAGGCTTTATCCTCAGCAACGAAGCACAGGATAAAACATACATCTCCCACAACGGCTCGAGCACTATAGACCTTGTATTCTACCGCGGAAACAACCTAAAGTTCAAAACCATAACTACCACCACAGAGTCAGCAGGTACACCTATAAGGAAACATCTCCCAGTAAGAGCAGAATTCCAGATAATATCGACGGAGAGAACCACACAAAATGAGCAGCGATGGACGCCAAGAAAAATAGTTCCCAATCTACTAGTTCAGAACATAAACGTGGAAGAAATACTGGACACAATAGAAAGGGGCAACATTGATCTTGCACTGAGGAACCTAACTGAATCTCTGATGCAGTCTGCATCCCCAAAACCGTCAAAGAGGAAAAGCAAACCCTGGTTCTACAGTGAATGCTACACAGCACGGAACCTGGTCCTGGAAAAACTAAATGACCTGAAAAAGATAGACACGAACGACGACACTCAAAGGCTCAAATATGTACACGCGAGAACTAGATATACCCCGCTCCTGAAGGCTAAGAAACAACGGTATACTTAGGCCAAAGAAGAAGAATTAATACGAGAAGCAGAAGCAAAACCCTACAAAGTCCTAGAGCCACGGAGAACCAAGGTGACCCCAAGTATCTCAATGACAATATGGGAAAACCACTTCGCAAATATACTTCAGAAGAAGAAAATGCAATACCATGCAAAAAGGAAGTACCCCGCTAACGGAAGAAGAAAGAATAACAGAAGATGAAGTTTGGCAAGCAATTGAAAAGAGCAAACCTCGAAAAGCAGCTGGCCCAGACATATCTCGAACGAGCTGATGAAAGGATCAATGATATATACCATTAAGTTATGGATAGCCCTATAAAACAAGTCCTTTAAATCATGGACACCCCTGCAGTATGGAGAGAATCGACGGTCAAGGTGATCTACAAAGGGAAAGGACTACAGAACACCCCAGAATCCTACAGAGGGATAGCCCTGGAATGTGCACCATTCAGGATAATGAACAATATCTTACTCAAAAAGATCCATGACAGCATATTGGCAGTTATACCTCGGGAACAGTACGGCTTTACTCCCGGAAGATCAACTATACAAGCGGTGGAACACGTACTCCAATTCATAAGCGAAGCCCTGGCTAAACCCAAAGGCCATGCATATGCAGCATTCGTTGATTACAAACAAGCTTTTGACGGGGTAAACAGGGATAGAATACTGAAAAAAATAAAGCCTGTGTTAGACGAAGAATGTCAGATCTTTTTCATAGCAAGCATCCTCCGAGAAAATACAATCAAAATCCACGATGGCCTAATCCAATCCAAAGGAATCCAGCAAACAAACGGAGTACTCAAGGGAGATCCTATAAGCCCCATTTTGTTTAACGTACTTACCCATGATGTCATACAAAGGATACAAACAGAAGAAGTGAGGATGTGGTTGTACGCTGATGACATGATCCTGCTCTCAGAAAGAAGAGAGCCCCCGCATGAAGCCATAAACGAATTGGAAGAGTGGTCCCAAGAAAATGACCTAGTTATAAATAGGGAAAAAAACAAAAATAATGAAATTCAGAAAAGGAGGAAATTTGGCAAACACGGATAGATTCACTTGCGGGGAAGAAGTACCAGAAATAGTCAAAAGCTACAAGTACCTAGGACTCACACTGCAAGTGACAGGGCATGCCTATTCCAAGCACATTGAAGACAGAGCTGTAAGAGCAATAAAGGCGACATTCGAGATAAAGAAACTGAATCTACTATCCGTCACAACAGCCCTGAGACTATTCGACATAAAGATTGCTCCCATTGCCTCATACGGCATACAGCTTATATGGAACCACCTCCCATACTCGAATCTGAAGTGATTAGAGGGAATTAAAACAGCCCACCTGAAAAGAATGCTCTGTGTCTCAAAATACACGCAAAACAGAATAACGTATATCCTGGCAGACATAACCTTCTTTATAGAAGACCTGATGAAAGCCCATAATCTGATACCAACACCACAAAGCACCAGATACCTAGAAGACAGGCGACAGAATGCGAGGGATATCAATCCCGGACTCGTCACCACCCCAGCGATGACAAGCAACGAATGGAAAAAGGCCAACAACCAAATGCGCCATTTATACGCGCGAGTGGCAGCACACGGACTACATCACCGAATATGTTCGACCAAGGGATACCACAGCCCCACCGACAGATGTCAGTGCACCATATGTGGAGGACCAAGCAACACGTATCATATCATTGAGTGCAAAGACAGGACATTGACTTTGTCACACTATGCAAATGATGCTAATTTCGTTTAATTAATTAGTACCTTGTACACAATGTGTTTAATAAAATTATATATTAATAAAATGAATTATTCTTTACATTCAACTCTTCATTAAATGTTACATCCCAGCAGGCGCGGCTTCATAATACGATCTGAAAAACCACAGAAGCACCAGAATAAAATAATATAAAGCGATCCCATACTTCATATTGAGTATCGTTATCGCGCCAAAAGTCGATACCCATTCGATACTGGTGATCTGGCAACTTTACTTGGATCTGTGAACGACAAAACGTAAGATTGGAATCATGAGACCTCCTTTAGACAAAAGGTTTTCATAGGTAGTATTTCACTCTTCCTAATACAGCCGGCAAGATGAGACAAGCCGTAAAAATTAATTGCATCGATATCTGAGTAAAAATTCCACAAGTAATCATGAAGATGTTTCTTCGTAATGGTTGTGAATTATTCGAAGTTACGTAGTCATAAAAATGTAAACAGAAAACGTTAGTATTATCAGATGATGTTGCACTTCCATTACGAAAGCCGGCTTCCAAATTTGTATGCAGGTCTCGGAACCTCTGTAAATATGAGTGTGTCAATACTAGATGATCATATTTTCGATAAGTGGAAGAAAGGATTTGTTTTGTGTAACATTTTAACTGTTGATTTTTGTACAAGTCAGTTATTTATTTAAGTTCCTCGAAATTAGGGTCTTACAAATGTCTATATGTATTTTTTCGGTAAATTTTTGCGAACTTCAAAGGTGATAGGTTTCTGCGGGTTTGGAGGACGGATGCACACGAGCTCAGGTGGCATTTCCTGTATGCTGTACGAATTGAGATTTGTCTATTTCACTTACTGCTACGGACTGGGCGTCGTAGAACAGAACCACCAACATAAGTTAGCATGAGCCGTCACTGCATCCCATTTACATGAAGGTACGCACAGTTAATATTACACAAATGCAGTCCTAGAGACGCTGTTTTTTCTGAGCTCTCGCTATCTCGTAAATTCCCTTCACTCAGCTTGCAGCAGGAGAGGGCGTGCGGTAGAGAGCATTCCTCAAGGAGATGTGGTGAATCAGAATGGTGCTGATCAAACGTCTGTGACCGAATGAGTTGAATATATGGTATAGACCGTGTAGCTCAGAGCATGCATTCAGGAAGTGGATTCGAACCCGATTGTCGGTAACCATCAAGATAATTTCCGTGGTTTCCTATCGTCACATCAGACAAATGCTGAGATTATACCTTAATTTATCCAAGGCAGCTTGTTTTTTCAAGTCCTATCCTTTCCCCAACCCAGAGCTGGCGAAAACCTCTTAGTGTTAGAGTGACTTCAGGTGTCTTGCAAAAAAATAATAATAATAAAAAAAGTGATGTGTCACTGAGTGTGTGCCACGTGATTTTCTACTTTATTCTTAGGAAATTAGCTGCCAGTAGCTCGTCTAATCCTGGTATAAATTCCAGGCCACATTCTACAGTGATTAATAACAGGAAGTCCAAGGAGAAACAATTGAAGTCGGGCTGAATGGCTCAGATGGTTAAGGCCCTGGCCTTCTGCCCCCAACTTGGCAGGTTCTATCCTAGCTCAGTCCGCTAGTGTTTGAAGGTGCTCAAATACGTCCGTCTCTTGTCGGTAGATTTACTGGCACGTAAAAGAACTACTGGGGGACTAAATTCTGGCATCTCGGCGTCTCCAAAGACCGTAAACGTAGTTAGTGAGACGTAAAACATTATTAATTATTATTATTATCATTAATATTCATTAAAGAATTGAAAAGGGAAAAACCTTTGGGACTTGAACGGAATGTCCTGTTCTCAAGATGAGTGCACTGGGTGATTGTGCTGCATTCTTCTACGCACGAGAGAACCACTGATACCGGGCGAGTTGGCCGTTCGGTTAGGGGTGCGCCGTTGTGAGCTTGCATCCGGGAGATAGTGGGTTCGAATTGCACTGTCGGTAGCCCTGAAGATGATTTCCGTGGTTTCCCATTTTCACATCAGGCAAATGCTGGGGCTGGGCTGTACCTTAATTAAGACCACGACTGCTTCCTTCCCACTCCTAGGCCTTTCCTATCCCATCGTCGCCATAAGACCAATCTGTGTCGGTGCGATGTAAAGTCACTAGAAAGAAAGAAAAGAACCACTGTTCAACCATTGATGTTGAACAGCTGTCTGTTATTCGGTATGTTGAGTAATTCTTCCTGGCCTTTCTCCCAATGTCTTGAGTGTCAGTACTCAAAGTGGATTTGGCTTAGTTTTGCGGCCAGATGCCCTTTGTGTTGCCCACTCTATGTGGAAAGATATTTTTACTATTATGAATTGCATTGGTGGTCGGTAGTATGGTGTATTGTATGTACTGTGTAGATGCAGGAGAGTGTATTGAGGCCAACACACAAACAACCTGTTCTTGAACCAGGAAAATGAACCATTCGCAAAGTCCCCACCCTGCCTGGAATCGAACCCAGGGCGCCCTGAACTGAAGGCCACCACTCTGATAAATATCTGGATGTTCCACGATCTGATTATTAAAGAGTAAATAACAATAATAATGTCAGTCTTATAGCCTCTGGTACAATATACAAGCATGTGGGATTACTGCGTGTCAGTTTCAATGTTTCTTCTAGAGATCTGTAACTATCTTTAGTGTCCTGGAGATGAGTTTCAATTTTGCTGGATAGAAGCAAAATGTGTCACCAGAGATATTTTACATGCTGACATCGTATATCACAGAATGCCAAAAGGACTTCAAATTTCCAGTTACCTCTGGCGAGTTTGAACACATGATCTTTGAAAGCTGGAGCTCGGCAATCTACCAGTCATCTACATCTATCAGTTATCACAGACTCAATTGTTGTGAAGTCACTTATAATGAGAAATTTTTAACCTAAAAGTTGGTCCCATTTAAAACTTTTTCTTGTAATATCTGAAGCCAACTCTTTTCAGTTTCAACTCAGTTAATTCACAACTCTTTGTTTATTCAGTCTTCCGAAACTAACTTTGAGTAAAAAGTCTATAAACTACCTGAAAGAAACATACGGTAACAGTATTATAGGTACTAGAAAAAGGAACACATTAATTATTATTAAAGTAATGAAATGTCGTATGGCTTTTAGTGCCGGGATATCCCAGGGCGGGTTCGGCTCGCTAGGTGCAGGTCTTTCTATTTGACTCCCGTAGGCGATCTGCGCGTCGTGATGAGGATGAAATGATGATGAAGACAATACATACACTCAGCCCCCGTGCCATTCGAATTAACCAATTAAGGTTAAAATCCCCGACCCGGTCCGGGAATCGAACCTAGGAACCTCTGAACCGAAGGCCAGTACCCTGACCGTTCAGCCAACGAGTCGGACTATTATTAAAGTAGAATGATATGCTTCGTTCCTGAAAGTAAATTATCAGATTCTATCAAATCACACTCAGATATTTAGAAATGTATAAACAGAAATGGTTGTCCTGGACTAGGCGTGAGATTTTGGTCGTGTTTGGTGAATGATTGTGGCTTGAGGGCGAGGTGCTGTCCGCAGCATTCAAGCAATGCACCTTCTGGGATAGTATACCTTATAATTTCTCCACTTACATTTTTATTATAATAATAGTAATTGTTAGCGAACACTGTAAGGAAAACTATTATCTAAGGTTATTTATAAAATTCTAAAAAGTTGGTTAGGCTATGATATGGCTGACAGGATATGTTTGTGCAGAAAGTCGATCATATCTGGTAGATTCGTTCAGAGGTACATACTGCACCCTTGAAAATTGGTTATTGGTTTGTGTGGAAAGAATATTTTATTACTTGAGTGGAACCATGCATAAAATTGTCGTCCAGGAAGGTGAGTTCAACTCTGCACTATCTGATAGCCAGCAGGAAACAGGTTTTTCCCGTGCCGTGTGTGCGAGTCTGGGTTTTTTTGTGCCTTGTTGAAGACATCAGAAGGGTGGCACGTGGACAGGAACCCGACCAGATTAAAAGCGATCAATACTTTGAGATTTTGACGTCATGATATTTAACCAATTGGACCGCAAGGTTAGCCCGATCGCAAAATCTCAGCCAATTAAATTTAATTAACAAACACACCTACGTCTTGAAGAAATAAATACCCATGTACTTGGGAAAATCTCTCTCATTCTATTCTGCTCATTCTGCTCATTCGGCTCATTCTGTTCTGCTAATTTGCTCAGTTGCTCAGTTGTCTACGGGAATAATTGTATGAGCACATGTGTTATTGGAAACGACGTATCCGACGTGGAATATTACCAGCATTCATTCGGGAAAGACGACAAAATTTTCTGCTTCTGAGGAAATTTTGTGACGCCGAAATATCGGAAACGCAGCAGTTCAGATTTCTTTAAATTTATAAATCTGAAGAAAATTTTTTAAAGTAGGTAAAAACTGTGCCATCTTGAAGAATCGAGTGTGTGTTGAGTACTTTTTCTAAGACAGATCTTTTAGTTTCAGCTTTCACCAGAAGACACAAGATTCCTAGCAGTCCTGAAATACTTTGGAAGAATGGAATTTCAGCATTACGACGGAGTTTGTATTTGTCCTAAGTCCTCGCCTGCTGCAGCCATGTATCATTAAAATGTGAGGCATAATTCAGCCCGGGAGAGAATAACATCGGAGATGGATTTTGGTTAAATATTCACTGATCATCAACCGAGTCCAGAAGCCAAGTCTACTACAGCTAAGATTTTAAATTATACTTTTCTCTATTTTCTGTTGTAATAATTACGTAGACGTAGTCCTTGCTTGGATATTTGAAATCATTTCCAATAGTCTTTGTAGTTAGGAATTTCTCTCTTCTTTCACTGGTGTTGGTAGATTTGATGTGTGTGAGAGTGTATTTGGGACCTATAATTTGTTCTATTTGAGTGAGTGCTTCGTGACATGTTCTCACTGTCCCATGATAAGTCTAGGGAAGTGTTAAAAATATTTGACCCACGCGATAATAGTTATTAATTTATAAATTAATGATGGAATAACTTCTGAATTATTTGGGACAGAATATCGACGTGTTCTGTGAATTTAGGATTTTTCCTTGATGTTTTGTGGTTTACCATAGATTCGAGATAGAATAGAGTCATCTATGATTTCATTAAACCATAGCCTGCGATGACGCGACCGCGCGCGTATAATAATAATAATAATAATAATAATAATAATAATAATAATAATAATAATAATAATAATAATAATAATAATAATAATAATAAGTGACATTATTACGGTCTAATAGAATGTTTAAAGGTCATGAGTGTAATTATTACTGTGCTTATAAGTGATTAATGTGTGCTATATTGAGGTAGATGTTGGCCTGGAATATTGGTCGTGGCTTGAATGTCCACAAATTTTGCATTTACTGTTATTGGTATTTTCGAGACTTGTAAATGGATCTTAAGATAGGATTTTATTTGTGTGTCCATTACATGAGTCAGTTAAGGAAGAGAGTGTGTCTTTGAACACAATTTCTTCTTATGCACCACATGTTGATCAATAATTTGAGATAATAAGAGATTAAAAATAACGCAGTCGTGACTCATAGACCGTATGCGCGAATGTTTATTTATCTGTGACTGTAGGCAGTTCTATGGAATTTTTAGTGACGATTTCTACTGTAAAATTATCCTGGAACATCGTTGTGAAATCTATTTCATTGGAAAAGTGATAATCCTGTCACAATCACACGTCAGACGATCGTAATGGTAGCCCTTGTCTGATATGGTCATCGAGAGAAGCCCTCATATTTCAAATAAAATTTAAAAATAAAAATAAAGAGATAGGATTCGTTAAATCTATTTAATAATATTACCGTGGACCAAAGCTTGAATGTGAGATGGATGAATGACTGATTTTGTTTGTAATTGTGATTTCCATGGTTATATTTCGTCATGTTATGTGTACGCTCAGCGCGTAAAGTTTCGATTATTTTGTTGTTTTGTGGGGAGCATATTTGGCTCAGTTATGAATCTTTAAGTAATTTTATGACGGAATAAGATAGATTAGGATCTTTGCTTCGAGGGAAAATACTTAAGCAAGGATCGCGTCAATGAACTAAGCTCACAAAATGTAATATGTTTAACGCTACAATGCGAGAAATTTAAGTCTTTATTGTGAGTTGTGCACAACACTAGGACAATTGACATAAAAATAAGAGTTAAATGAGTTGGATATTGGAGTTCAAAATATTTTTATGATATAATTTGAAGCTTAAATAATTAATTGAAATAATATTTAATTAATAGAAATGAGTTATTGGATTTTTCGTGTGAGGTAGAATTTTGACTCACGGTTAAATGAATCGCAGAGTATTGTCAATTTAAATTATAATTCAAAAGAAAGATATAATTCAGAATTTTGATATTTTGAGATAGGATTCTCTCAAATAATAGTTCATTTAATTTTCTAAGACAATTCATTAAGACCCACTTTCGTATCTTTACAGAATGAAATTTTATGGAGAATTGTGAGGTGAATTCCAGCAGGGAAGAGATAAATAATTTATTTCAAGATTTTGGAAAATATTTATTGAATCTGGAAAGTGCTAATATTTTATTTAATAAATGTTAAAACCCATTTCTTTTTAGTGTTTTCATTTGTCGTCAGTCCTTAGATTGTCCCTGCCCTCTATAATTTAGCGTCGCCTGTAAGCGAACGTTCCGCCTCTGGGAACTTTTGCTTACCGGCTGAGCTGCCCGGCAAAACGGGGGCAGGTAGTACAAATTTGGCGCCCGTAACGTGCTTGGCCCGAATTTCATCGACGACGCCAATCTAAGGACTCGATCTTGTAGTCCAAAATTTGGACATAAGCAAGATGCGGCGACAATAGGATTTTTGGGTTATTTGATAACATTTATTAGCCCAGATCTCTGTGGCAGAGCGCACTTTAGTTAAAGTTAGGAAGGGCCATGTTGAATGATTGAAACAAAATCTTGGAGATTAGGAAAATTTCATATTTTTTATGCGACTGCATTTGCGCAACATTTCGGATTTTAATAGTTAAATATTATTGAAATGATATACAAATCTTCCCCTAAGGAGGTGAGCTTAATTCATTAGTAGACGTGGAACTGGACTCTGGTTTATAGTCTGATATTATTCTCCCCGAGGTCTGAACTGCCGTTTCTTTGAAAAGTTTATTGTTATTATGGACGAATGGCGTGCATTTTTGGAGAATGCGTTAGGAAGTTTGAAAGATAGCTTGAAACAGGACCTTAGTGAAAATCAAGCTAAACTTGAGCTTAGACTGACCGAGAACAGTGATAAATTAAAACAGGAACTTAGTGAAAATCAGGCTAAATTTGAGCTTAGATTGACCGAGAACAGTGATAAATTAAAACAGGAATTGAAACAGGATCTTAGTGAGAATAATGAAAAACTGAAATTAGAACTGAACGAGGGTCAGGATAAATTTAAATCCGATCTTAAAAGTGCTTTGGAAGAAATACAGAATAGGACGGACGAAAACATTAATAAACTGCACATGGATGTGAAATTATTTAATGTAAAAATAGCATCCATTCAAAGTGAACTTGTAGCAGTTAAACAGAACTTCTCAGACTTTAAAGGTGAAATACAGGCGGGTATTACAAGTTCGTTAGCTGAGATGTCGAACGAAGTTAGTGAGAGACTCGCTAAAGTCCAGACAGACGTACTACAGGGGCTTGATAAATACAAAAATGAGGTGGAGAAAAACTTTCAGAATATTGAGGAGAAAATTGTGGATAATGCGGAGGACCTTACAGCGACTAAGGCAGCATGGAGTAAAAAGTTTACCGGCCTTTGCGAAACTTTGAAACAGGTGGAAAAGGGAGTCATAGCAGAAATAAAAGTTTCCCAAGTAACCACGTCAGAAAGGCTAGAATATTTCTATGAGACTATCGAAGAGACACAGACAGGTCTTAAAGAAATAAAAACGGAAATGGACAAGGAAATTAGCGAAGTAAAAGCTGCGTCCGAAGCATCGAAGCGAGAACTTCAGGACGGAATTAAGGAACTTGTTGAAGAGCTTAAGATAATCAAACTTCAGGGCGAGAGTCATAATATTGTCACTTCAACATTACTGGAAAGGTCAATTGGAGAAGCGGATGTCTGGTGAAGTCCCGTCTTCAACTCCAAAAGTAGATAATAGGATGGACATGGCTAATCCCATAAATAACACCAATCCTTACATAAATCAGGACAGTAGTGGGATAAATTCAGCAAATGTTTCAGGCCAGACTCAAATTGTTAATATTATTAAACTTCATGAGGAACAGCCAAAGAAGTTCAATAATGTTAAAGGCGTTACTCCTAAAAGCTTCATTCGCGAACTTCAGGAATACTTTAGAGATAATAAGATACCTCCTGAACGCCAACTAAGGGTGACTGAACGCTATTTGGAGAATTCAGTATTAACATGGCATAAAGCGTTCAAGTATTCATTTGAAGATTCTGAAGGGTTTAAGAAGGCATTTCTGGAGAGATATTGGAATAGTGACCTACAGCATAATTTGAAAACAGAACTCTACGCTAAGAGGTACGCTTCTTCTACGCCCACACGCTACGCTGATTATTTCTCAGCTCAATTACGTAAACTAAAGGAGTTTGATATGCCACCCCCAGAAGTTGAAGTAGTCCGTGTAATAATAAGGCAACTTCCAGCGGACATTCAACGTATAATGATTGCTTCGAACGCGCAGACCGCAATTCAGGCTGAAGCCGTGCTTCGACAAATCGATTTAACTTCGAGAGAACAACCACGACGTAATCTAGGTCAAGAGCAACAGGTGTTGCAAGCTACAGTCGTCCGAGCCGACAGTGGAGCTTCGTTCAACCAAGGGAGACCTAGCGGTCGAACTACAAAGGAAATGTCACCGAGAGATCGTTCTCCAAGGTCAGGACACAGAAGTGACGAGGAGAGAGATTATTACCGAAAGAATGTACGACGCAGACCCTATGAAAATATACGAGGAAGGTGGAGAAGAAATAGTGAAACTAACTATACGGGAGGAAGAAAAAGAAACTGGAGACAAGAAGAGAGAGAGAAATACATCCAGGAATTACGCAAAGAAAATCAAGAAAAATCCAAGTGGCGTCACGCGATTCAGGACCAGGACGTGAACCCAGATATAGTAGGAGCAGAAAGCTTAGAATACCAAAGAGCTAAGCAAGAAGAGAATCGTCAGCGCTGTGAAAAGGAAGATTATAGCCAAGGGGCTATTAAAATAAAACATCCATCCAACTAGAAAATGATAGTACGAATCCTAACTCTTGTAATTCAGAGGTCCCGAAGGAATGGATTGTAGTTCAGATTGATTCATGGGTTACTAAATCTGATGATCTGTTAGAAGAAAATCTTGAGACTAGTAGAAATAATGCAAGGACATTACCAATAATATTAGCTAGAATTTGTGGCGTGAGAGTTAAATGCTTAGTTGACACCGGCTCCACTATTATTGTAATATCAACATCATTTATGAATGACTTGAGAGAAAGGCATGAAATACCCATCATTCCAGTCTCACATGTTAAAATTAAAGGAATTATCCCTGACAAGATTGTAACTTGCAAGCAGCAGACATTTCTCGATGTGGAAATCGGAAACACCAAGTTCCCTAATATATTTTTGGCTATGAAAAATATCAAATTTAATATCATTCTTGGAATGGATTTTCTTACATCATACCACGCAGACATTAGTTTGGACTCCAACCAAATAGTATTTCGTCTGGAGGAATTTTCAGAAACTGCAGTCATGAATCCTGTTGATGTAACCGACCAAGAGGTGTTCCACATAAATTGCGCCTTAACATCGAGGGAGAAAGAAGACCATGAGGCCTTAGAAGAAATTCATCAGGTTCTGGATGACATCATTGAAGAGGGCGAAAATAGAACACATCCCTTGGGTCTTATAAATCAGAAGGTGAATTCTGTCCGCCATCCATCGAGCAATCCAGCTGAAAGAGTAATGCAGGAACTGTCAAAATTCTGCCGTATTTTCTGCGGAAATACACATTGGTTATGGGTAGATGTGTTACCAATTATGATGGAATGCTTAAATAACACTATACACGAGGCAACATCTCAGATTCCAGTTGTTCTTCATTTTGACAGACGACCTTAACGACCTTGGGATAGTATCATTCAATGCCCAGGAAATGTAAAACCTACCCTGGAGGAGAATATTGAGAAGGCAGCAAAATCTCTAAAGGAACAAGCTGAGAGAAGGCAAAGACGTGTCAGAAACAAGAAGTTTCGTCGTCCATTAAAATTACATGAGCTTGTGTTACTCAAGAAACCAGCTTCCTCAGAAACCACAAGTAAATTTTATGCCAAGTTTGCACCGTATTTATTGGGCCGTACAAAATTATTAAAGTCTATGGGAACAATGCCTATCGCATACAAAGTCTTGATCAATCATATGAAGGAGTTCATAATGGTTCAAATTTGAAGAGTTATAACTGCCCTAAACAATCTGCTATAAATCAAATAAACGTCATATTTGAAGAAGAAACGTCATGGAGCGAAGATGAGGATCCAATCTACCTTCATGCTTCAACGCAGGTCAATATGACGGAAGAAGTATTTAAAGAGTGTCAGGAGTTACAAGATTCCGCCATGAGTAAATTACGCTTGCTTTGTGCTGCGCTGGAACTGGACAATAGTAGGCTACGTGCTGGAACGTCATCTGGAATAACTATGGAATAGCGTGACACATAACTGTATGTCAAAATTTTCAAGGGACATGTTAATTATATTTCCAGATAATAATGATTTAATCTGCCCATCAAATCATTTTTTCAGCCACGGGAGAATATGCACCCTTGAAAATTGGTTATTGGTTTGTGTGGAAAGAATATTTTATTACTTGAGTGGAACCATGCATAAAATTGTCGTCCAGGAAGGTGAGTTCAACTCTGCACTATCTGATAGCCAGCAGGAAACAGGTTTTTCCCGTGCCGTGTGTGCGAGTCTGGGTTTTTTTGTGCCTTGTTGAAGACATCAGAAGGGTGGCACGTGGACAGGAACCCGACCAGATTAAAAGCGATCAATACTTTGAGATTTTGACGTCATGATATTTAACCAATTGGACCGCAAGGTTAGCCCGATCGCAAAATCTCAGCCAATTAAATTTAATTAACAAACACACCTACGTCTTGAAGAAATAAATACCCATGTACTTGGGAAAATCTCTCTCATTCTATTCTGCTCATTCTGCTCATTCGGCTCATTCTGTTCTGCTAATTTGCTCAGTTGCTCAGTTGTCTACGGGAATAATTGTATGAGCACATGTGTTATTGGAAACGACGTATCCGACGTGGAATATTACCAGCATTCATTGAGGAAAGACGACAAAATTTTCTGCTTCTGAGGAAATTTTGTGACGCCGAAATATCGGAAACGCAGCAGTTCAGATTTCTTTAAATTTATAAATCTGAAGAAAATTTTTTAATGTAGGTAAAAACTGTGCCATCTTGAAGAATCGAGTGTGTGTTGAGTACTTTTTCTAAGACAGATCTTTTAGTTTCAGCTTTCACCAGAAGACACAAGATTCCTAGCAGTCCTGAAATACTTTGGAAGAATGGAATTTCAGCATTACGACGGAGTTTGTATTTGTGCTAAGTCCTCACCTGCTGCAGCCATGTATCATTAAAATGTGAGGCATAATTCAGCCCGGGAGAGAATAACATCGGAGATGGATTTTGGTTAAATATTCACTGATCATCAACCGAGTCCAGAAGCCAAGTCTACTACAGCTAAGATTTTAAATTATACTTTTCTCTATTTTCTGTTGCAATAATTACGTAGACGTAGTCCTTGCTTGGATATTTGAAATCATTTCCAATAGTCTTTGTAGTTAGGAATTTCACTCTTCTTTCACTGGTGTTGGTAGATTTGATGTGTGTGAGAGTGTATTTGGGACCTATAATTTGTTCTATTTGAGTGAGTGCTTCGTGACATGTTCTCACTGTCCCATGATAAGTCTAGGGAAGTGTTAAAAATATTTGACCCACGCGATAATAGTTATTAATTTATAAATTAATGATGGAATAACTTCTGAATTATTTGGGACAGAATATCGACGTGTTCTGTGAATTTAGGATTTTTCCTTGATGTTTTGTGGTTTACCATAGATTCGAGATAGAATAGAGTCATCTATGATTTCATTAAACCATAGCCTGCGATGACGCGACCGCGCGCGTATAATAATAATAATAATAATAATAATAATAATAATAATAATAATAATAATAATAATAATAATAATAATAATAAGTGACATTATTACGGTCTAATAGAATGTTTAAAGGTCATGAGTGTAATTATTACTGTGCTTATAAGTGATTAATGTGTGCTATATTGAGGTAGATGTTGGCCTGGAATATTGGTCGTGGCTTGAATGTCCACAAATTTTGCATTTACTGTTATTGGTATTTTCGAGACTTGTAAATGGATCTTAAGATAGGATTTTATTTGTGTGTCCATTACATGAGTCAGTTAAGGAAGAGAGTGTGTCTTTGAACACAATTTCTTCTTATGCAGCACATGTTGATCAATAATTTGAGATAATAAGAGATTAAAAATAACGCAGTCATGACTCATAGACCGTATGCGCGAATGTTTATTTATCTGTGACTGTAGGCAGTTCTATGGAATTTTTAGTGACGATTTCTACTGTAAAATTATCCTGGAACATCGTTGTGAAATCTATTTCATTGGAAAAGTGATAATCCTGTCACAATCACACGTCAGACGATCGTAATGGTAGCCCTTGTCTGATATGGTCATCGAGAGAAGCCCTCATATTTCAAATAAAATTTAAAAATAAAAATAAAGAGATAGGATTCGTTAAATCTATTTAATAATATTACCGTGGACCAAAGCTTGAATGTGAGATGGATGAATGACTGATTTTGTTTGTAATTGTGATTTCCATGGTTATATTTCGTCATGTTATGTGTACGCTCAGCGCGTAAAGTTTCGATTATTTTATTGTTTTGTGGCGAGCATATTTGGCTCAGTTATGAATCTTTAAGTAATTTTATGACGGAATAAGATAGATTAGGATCTTTGCTTCGAGGGAAAATACTTAAGCAAGGATCGCGTCAATGAACTAAGCTCACAAAATGTAATATGTTTAACGCTACAATGCGAGAAATTTAAGTCTTTATTGTGAGTTGTGCACAACACTAGGACAATTGACATAAAAATAAGAGTTAAATGAGTTGGATATTGGAGTTCAAAATATTTTTATGATATGATTTGAAGCTTAAATAATTAATTGAAATAATATTTAATTAATAGAAATGAGTTATTGGATTTTTCGTGTGAGGTAGAATTTTGACTCACGGTTAAATGAATCGCAGAGTATTGTCAATTTAAATTATAATTCAAAAGAAAGATATAATTCAGAATTTTGATATTTTGAGATAGGATTCTCTCAAATAATAGTTCATTTAATTTTCTAAGACAATTCATTAAGACCCACTTTCGTATCTTTACAGAATGAAATTTTATGGAGAATTGTGAGGTGAATTCCAGCAGGGAAGAGATAAATAATTTATTTCAAGATTTTGGAAAATATTTATTGAATCTGGAAAGTGCTAATATTTTATTTAATAAATGTTAAAACCCATTTCTTTTTAGTGTTTTCATTTGTCGTCAGTCCTTAGATTGTCCCTGCCCTCTATAATTTAGCGTCGCCTGTAAGCGAACGTTCCGCCTCTGGGAACTTTTGCTTACCGGCTGAGCTGCCCGGCAAAACGGGGGCAATACATACAGCAGAAAAATATTAAACTGTGATTGTTGAGTATGTGAACTGTTAAGCAGTTAACGCGCCCGTCCGCAGGACAATAACCGTTTCTTTATCGATCACTGTGGGTATGGAACAGAATAAACTACGTAATTCTAACTCTGTAATGATCCCAGCACAAAATCCCTCCTTAACTGCCATGTGTTGTAGTTTCTTGCCATTCCAGAGAAGAAGAAATCCAGAAGATTAGGCAAAAGCGAGCAGACATCGCCCGATGAGAACGCGAGTGTTACGTGCGTTTAGTGGGGTTGCCTATCCATTAGGAGACATTGCACAAAGTTAAGTAGATCCGGAACTCGCCAAATGATCGTATTCAATTTCATTTCAAAAGAAATCATGAGTGACCTTTTACGAGTATTTATGAAAAGGAACCCTCAGTATGTAAATTTAAATTTTCTTCTTAAAAAGGAACGAAATTCAAACCGTTGTGAGATATGGTGAAAATACCCCCCTGAGAGAAGGAACAAAAAAATATGTTCGTGTTATATATACTCCATTTTCCTATTTTAGCAGATTGTAGGATACTGGTGTGCATCCTCTGGAATGAGCTAGAAAAATGTTTGTCACTTTCATCAAACTGCCTAAGTCTCATCTTTGGTTCTCACGATATAGAGATAACAGTGGTTATGAGTGACACTATTAACAACGTTCCTAGTTCAGCCAGTTCCTATGATAGAAGTATTGGAAGGCTCAGTGAGGATCAACACGAAATTAGACCATTACTCGTTTCTCTAATGCTCTTTTCGGTGATCCCAAGTCCTAATATGACAATTAACTGCGAAGCTGTTGGGAGTTAAATCGAACTTCGAGCTGTTGAATTTACTCACACACTCCAACACACATAATAGAAATCCACACTTAAAGCAGTAATTAGATGGAATCATGACCAAAACCATTAAAACGACCAAAATATTTAATTTCATGGTAGATTAAGTACATTTAACTTAGAACAGAAATCTTCGCTGCCTCTGTGGTGTAGTGGTTAGCGTGATTAGCTGCCACCCCCGGAGGTCCGGGTTCGATTCCCGGCTCTGCCACGAAATTTGACAAGTGGTACGAGGGCTGGAACGGGGTCCACTCAGCCTCGGGAGGTCAACTGAGTAGAGGTAGGTTCGATTCCCACCTCAGCCATCCTCGAAGTGGTTTTCCGTGGTTTCCCACTTCACCTCCAGGCGAATGCCGGGATGGTACATAACTTAAGGCCACGGCCGCTTCCTTCCCTCATCCTTGCCTATCCCTTCCAATCTTCCCATCCCCCTACAAGGCCCCTGTTCACCATAGCAAGTGAGGCCGCCTGGGCGAGGTACTGGTCGTACTCCCCAGTTGTATCCGCCGACCAAGAGTCTGAAGCTCCAGGACACTGCCCTTGAGGCGGTAGAGGTGGGATCCCTCGCTGAGTCCGAGGGTAAACAGATGATGATGATGATGATGATGACAGAAATCTTCAGTGCGTGATTAACTTGAATGTTTGGCCACTATGTAAATAAGGAGAGAAAATACACGGTTCTCTTAACAAACAAACCTTGTTTATAAGTATTGTAGTGTAGCGGATAGAATTGTTGGGTGACACAATCATCCACTGAAGGAAAAAATAGATTGGCTGTAATCTGTCGCTGTAGGAGAATAAATAAATAAATAAATAAATAAATAAATAAATAAATAAATAAATAAATAAATAAATAAATAAATAAATAAATAAATAAATAAATTTTAACCTTCATTGGTTAATTCCGATAGCTCGGCGGCTGGCTGTGTATGCCGGCTTCATAATTAGAATTAGTCACAGATAGCGCCCCATCCTCATAGACGCGCAGATGTATTTATTCATTTATTTATTATTTATTATTTATTTGTTTAATTATTTGACACATAAACATAAATAAATAAATTAGTGAGTGAGTGAGTGATCCTTATTGTTCTACTATTACGT
This sequence comes from Anabrus simplex, assembly GCF_040414725.1. NCBI lineage: Eukaryota > Metazoa > Arthropoda > Insecta > Orthoptera > Tettigoniidae > Anabrus > Anabrus simplex. Next base: position 353,837,382 of record NC_090268.1, on the reverse strand, counting down.
GCCGTCTCCATAGTACTGGAACTTGTAGGAACCAACTCCAATGCTATCACATCAACAAAAATAAACCTCGTTGTATCAACAGCCAACACCACAACTGATTGTTGAATGACACTAATGAGTCCGTCTTCATAAATATGAGTATCTCATCGAGAATGTGGAACAGAACCGAACAAAAATCAGTTATAAAGCAAATTGAGTTTGCATTGTACAGGAAGTGAGGGAGCCGCCTCCAGCCAGGCGGTTAGAGATCTGTCTGTTCTGTCCTGTTAGCGAATCATTTATCACTCTTTCTGCGATTTGTAGCTCTTACACGATCGATCTCAGAGGATAGTGATGGAACAATGGGATTTGGGTGAGGTTCTGGGATTAGTGGAGATAAGGAGAGAAGGGGATTAAATATGACTTTCCGTACGGTTGTCCAAGGCACCAATATATCTTATAACGAAAGACTGAAATTTCCTATAATATAAGAAGTGGCACGATTTAAATGAAAATTGTTCGTTTCCTTGTTGAATATTCCAGTAATGTTGTCAATACGTGAATTTCTTAGTAGAAAAAGTGATACTCAGAATAACAGAATAATGATAGTCGAACTTCGTATACCATGTCCTGCCTATAGTATTTTGAAATAACATTTTTCATGTCTTACTCCTTAATATACATTTATAGCAGTCTCGTCAGACCATCCATTAGCAGTCTCATTGGTATTTATCACGTATAAATATAAATTTGGTTACCATGATAGAAATGGCATTTATATATCCCGGGGAAATTCGAAACAAAAAAATTCAACCTATCGAAATCTTTCTCTGAACAAAATCTGCTTCGAAATACATTTAAATCGTTTTCATTCTATAACATTTATTCTGCAGTTTAGCATTAGTAAAGAATGTAGATACATGGAATAAACTTCTACAAATCAGAAACATAAATTTACGTGTCAGACTGTTGTTTTTAAAATACAGTAATTTGTCTAGAACATGACATACGAGTAAAGAACTGCAGTCGAAGATAATGCTTTCCGCAGATCATGTTATACTGCATAGAGTAATAAAGTTACAGGATTAAAATAAATGGCGCATCGCTTTTAGTTCTGGTGGAGTCAGATGACAAGTTCGGCTCGCCAGAAGCAGGTCTTTTGATTTGACGTTTGTAAGCGTCCCACGTGTCGAGTTACAGAATTATGACCGATTAGAAAGAGACCTCGACAATGTTGTAAGATGGACAGCAGACAATGGTCTTATGTTAAACGGGATGAAATGTTACGTTGTAAAATTTACCAAGAGTTGGAAGTCTTCTCATTTTTTTTTTTTTTTGCTAGTTGCTTTACGTCGCACCGACACAGATAGGTCTTATGACGACGATGGGACAGGGAAGGGCTAGGAGTGGGAAGGAAGAGTCAGTAGCCTTAATTAAGGTACAGCCCCAGCATTTGCCTGGTGTGAAAATGGGAAACCACGGAAAACCATTTTCAGGGCTGCCGACAGTGGGATTCGAACCTACTATCTCCCGAATACTGGATACTGGCCGCACTTAAGCGACTGCAGCTATCGAGCTCGGTGTTATCATTTTTAATTAGTGTGTTAATGGGGTGAGAGAACCTCACGGGGATCGCTGTAAATATTTCGGTATTAATATAAGGAGAGTTCTTCACTGGGGCAACCATATTAACGAGATCGTAACCAAGTTTTACAGATCTCTTCATACAGTTACGAGGTATATATAGTAAGGATATAATGTAGAGTGTTGTGTGTGTCCTCCACACCTAAAGCTCCGCGCCTACAAGCTCCGCAGCCCGCCGCATCACCGATATTTCCAGAGACTACGAGGTGACTGTACTGCGCCTGGCATGCTCGTCTGTGACGTTAGCCAGCGCTATATAAGGAGCAACATTCCTCGCCTCTCCAGGACTTCCCCAGTGTCCAACGACCAGACCACACCGCAAGTCAGACACGGAGACATCCTCTTTAAAATGTGTTTGAACAGGTGGACTGATTTCTGGCCGTGAGGTCTCACCTCTGGACATTGCCTCTCTTTCCCTGATCCCCGTAGCCACGTCGAGCCCCGAGTCAAGCATTCTGCTACTCCCTCAAGTCCTCACCAGTGCTCCGACGTCAATCTTAGCTTTCTGCTAATTAAGAATATTAATGCAAGTTCCTTGCAAGTCCAAGCCTAATACTAGCTTCCTGTTAATACGAACTCTCGCTACGAGTTACACTTGTTATTACTCAGCAGATAGTTTTCGACTATCCAAGGACATTCTCATTGGAACACACTATCTCATCAAGATAGGATTGAATGTGTATATAGGACTCTCACTTTGTATAAATGTATATACGTCACAGACCTTCAGTCTACCTTTTAATATCAGCATTAACTGCGTGCAATTAATCAAGCTTCAAGAAAAGTTTAGTTATATTTATTGTAAATACTGTATGAAACTATTGAAGCAATAAACTTTATGTTGTGTTACTGTATACTAAGTTCCTTGTATACAACATAGAGAGTGTATAAGTCTCTGGGGTTACAATTAGATTATGTTTCCAGTATATGGGACCAATTCCAGGATTACTTGATACGTGAACTGGAAAAGATGAAAAGGAAAACAGCTCGATTTTTTGTGGGTGATTTCAGACAAAAGAGTAGTGTTACGACAATGTTACAAACTTTGGGCTGGGAAGACTTCGGAGTAAGGAGACGAGCTGCTCGACTATGTGGTATGTTTTTATCTGTCAGTGAAGTTATGGCGTGGAACGACATTAGTTTACAAATAAGCTGGATTGAAGTTTTTAAAGGAAGGAAATACCATGATATGAAGATACAATTTGAATTCAAAAGGACGAACTGTGTCAAATATTCTTTTATGGTAAGAGGAATTATGGATTGGAATAATTTTTCAAGGAAAATATTCTACAAATTTCCAAGTTTTTTAAATTACAAAAAATAGTTTGCAAGTTACTTGAATATATTTAAGAAAAGGCTAGGTAAACAATTGATAGGGAATCTGCCACCTGAGCGATAGTCCTAAATGCAAATCAATGGTGACTGACTGATTGAACCACTATCTGGGAGTGAAACAGAAACGGTAACTGCAGCAGAAAGAAACGTACGCCTACGAAATGTGGTGTTAAAGCAGAATGTTTAAAGCAAGGTGGGTCTATGGGATGGCAAACGAAGAGATATCGAACGCAGTAGATGTGAAGAGAACGATTTGACGAGACGTTCTCAGACATGCAGGAATTGCGCGGTTCACGGAGAGAGGCGAATGGATGGAGACCACTGGATTAGTACAAACAGCGGTAACGCAGCAGTGGAGACGTAGCCCCGGTTACGTGATGTAGAGAACTGCATTAAACTGGACAAGTCGTGGCGAAGTGATATTCCTGATGACCTAGGTGCGCATGTAGAGGCAGTCTGATTCGCTCTGAGATACTGGCAGTTTGAATCATGAGAGTCAGGCGTCTCTAGTGAGGTTACTAACTAGATTAATTAACTGGAAGTGTGTAGCGGGATAGAGTAATGTGAGATAGATTGGAGAACTGCTTCAGACCAGCCCAATGACTGATGACACCAACAAAACAATTCTTCGTAACCCAGTATCAACGGAGATGTTATTAATTCTTCGTTTCATGATTCCTACATTTCCCCAGCACAATCACGGAGTATAAAATAATACGCATGTCAACCTGAGAAGTATCCTTGAGTTGGTATATGTAAAGTTAATGTAAAATGTCTCCAGTAGTCTTCCCGTTTTATAGAGATAGATAAGTAAGAATATACACGTTTGCACTTGTGTTTTCATGGATTCTGAAACGTTTAGATATTATTATTGTTATTATTAAAAATAAAAATAGGTGATAATTGTATGTATTTACGCGTCTCGCTATAAATATGATGTACACGGTTCCATTAGAATTGTCACCAGTTAGCCTAGCCAACAGGAGAACAGTGGGTTCAACACTAATCTCGGTCATTTTGGACTTTTATTTTTCAACTCTTCCGACCCACATGCAGACGAAGGCCGAACGTGGACTTAAACGTCATCCAGAGTGTCACACTTCATCTCAGAAACGAAAGGTATGTATTAGACACTAACATTGATCGTTCTCGATGATTTTTACATGTCACTCCTTCCCAACCCCCAAGCGTAGGGGTGCTAGGGGTATTTTCACTCCACACTATTTTTCTCCGGATAGAAAGTCATTTGTGTACCAAGTTTAGTTGAGAGCTATGCTGGAACATACACACACATCCATAATCTCGGTCACTTAAGACATCATCTTTTTAACCCCTTTCCACTCCGAATGCCGTTGGAGACTCAAACGGCATCCCGGATTTCACTATTCATCTCAGTGACCCCAAACATTTTGATTCGACACTGTTATTGGTTTTTTGGATTATAGTTTTCATTTCACTCCTGCCCAACCCCCAACCGTAGGGATGCTGGGTATGTATTACGCCCACAGTATTTTTCTCCAGATAGTAAGTCATATGTGTACCGAGTATGGTTGAGAGTAATGCTGAAACATACACATAATCTTGGTCATTTTTGACATTTTCTTTTTCTCAGCACTTTACCCCTCCCCCCGCCTACATATACCGATGGAGACTTAAACGACATCCGGAGTGTCACTATTTATCTCAGCGCCCTTGAAAACTGTGGATTTAACATATAGGTCGTTTTCGATTATTTCTACTTGGCAGTCAGTCCACCCCGAACGTTGCTAGAGATATCTTACCCCGACAGCACTTCTCTATAGATAATATTAAGTCACATGTGTACCAACTTTGGTTGAAACTGCAGGTTTGTCTACTGACGCCAGTCATTTTTATCGTTTTGCTTCGCGATATCTTTACGTCAAAATATTGCACCTTAACTGTACGCAACCCGCTATGTACTGTAGATCTACTGAGTGTATTGCGGACTAGAGTAAATGTTCACCAGCAATTATTGGAGTGGTTATTTAATGATTCGATCTTAGGATTACTCAAAGTTGACTGAAATTAGAGAACTATCAATGCCTGATGATTCAACCGCAGGTAATTCTGCAGAGGATAAAAAAAGAATGAATTATATCGGTCCAGTAGAACGGCTGGACGGACTGGACAACGCTGTTTCAGTAAACATTTTAAATAACTATATATTGATGATAATAATAATGATCTTGAAATTGTTTACGGTTCCTTAAACACAGCCATGAAACAGGTTTTTCAGCTTAGAACACAAGCAGCGAAGGCAGGCCTCCAGATCTCTTTTGATAAAATAGTTTTGTTAACTAATATCCAGCTGGCACCCAGTGATCTCACAGTGGGACAAGACAAAATTATACGAGTAGATATGTTCAAGTATCTGGGAGAACATAAAACTTGTCAGAGAAAGAAGCTTTTGCATTGCAGATGTACAAAATGGAAATGGCGTACCATTTATGCAAGGGCATCTACAACAAAAAGTCCGTATCTTTCAAAGCAAATCTAAGGCATTACTGCAGTGTCATCCGTCTACAGATCTTATAGGCGTTAGAATTTCTTGCAATGAACAAAAAATGCCTTATCTAGAAACTGGAGGCCAAAGAAAAATCTTAGGTCCCGACAAAGACAACGGGGAATACAGAACACGGCATAACGACGAACTATACTCCCAAGTAGAGAAGATTAACGATACCATCCGGAAAAGAAGATTTACATTTTACGGGCATGCGACACGAATGCCCGAAACACGATTGAACAACCGCATCATTACCTTCTTTCAGCAGAAGAAGACCAAAAGGGCTTGGTTCAGTGAGGTGGATAGAGACCTTGAAGATATGGGAATCACACGTAATGACATCCAGGAGCGTGTGCCACTTAAGAAGAAAATTCAAGCGTTCCAGGCTTTCCGAGACAAGTCAAAATTAAAAACTGGAAAGGCATGGACACAGGACACGAAAGAACGACACCGAGAACGCATGCGGAAGTACTGCGCAGACATCAAAGCCAGAAGTAGCTAGTTAAAGTGACGTGCTCCAAAGTTGGCCGATAGGGCATGAAAGAATGAATGAATGAAATAATAATAATAATAATAATAATAATAATAAAGATTATTCTTCTACCGCTTTTTCCCACATCTGTGGGGTCGCCGGTGCGAACTGTGTCGCACATGTGGATTTGGCCCTGTTTTATGGCCGGATGCACTTCCTGACGCCAACCGTATATGGAGGGGTGTAGTCACTATTGCGTGTTTCTGTGGTAGTTGGTTGTGTAGTGTGTTGTCTGAATATGAAGAGAAAAGCGTTGGAACAAACAAACACAATCACCCAGTCCTCTGGTCACAAGAATTAATCAGATGCGATTAAAATCCCCGACCCGGCCGGGAATCGAACCAGGGGCCCTCTGAATCGAAGAATTCAGCGCTGACTATTCAGCCAAGGAGTCGGATAATAATAATAATAATAATAATAATAATAATAATAATAATAATAATAATAATAGAAGGGATTCAATATGCGTTTTTCCAGTCTCTAAAGTAGCACCAACTCAAAGAAAGTAATTGAAAAACTGCATATCGGCCTGTAGTTGTAGCCAGGCAATAACAAGTTTCTAGTTCCAAATACATTTGAATTCCTGTGATTTTACCACCAGAGCGGCAGCTGTCGATATACAGCATTTCACTGTAAGAGTCAGTCAAATTAATGTGGAAGGCTGATAGAAAATGAACTAACTGTGTGTTTCCAAGAACATTGGCGAAGTGTCTGACAGAGATTAACGTCAAATATTGAACTAATTTCAGCTGCTCATAGCAGGAATTATACATGTTTGTGAGTCTTCATAAGCTCGCAGGACGAATGATTCACCCAATAGGTATAATACCTATGATACGCGTGAATTCTTTAAACATAACATTAACCTTAAACTGAAGAACTGAATATTTCATGGCATCCAGCAGTGTGGGCAGAGACAAGTCACCCTGTGAACAGATATGTTAGAATAGCTATAATATCGAACAGGCTTTATTCTGTCCCAAAGATTGAAGAATAGCCAAGTAAAATGGGAAATATATGTTGCATATGAGATACGTGCAACGATCAGTGTAATTTTACATCACAAGGTCATGCAATGCTTTAATTAGCTTGCCATGTTGTAACTTATCTCTGTCAATTTCTTTATCTCTAAAAGAAAAATATCCTAGCCGGATACTTTTTGAAAGTATTGGTCCTGTTAATGCCTTGGTTCACTCCTAACATTACTTTCCTCAAAAACCAAATAAGAATCAGACGATTTAAGGAACCTATTTCGTTGATCACGATTTGTTCGTTAGGTGTTAAATAAAGACAAAATTATAGTTCTAATTTAATATCCTAATCTTAAAGTTTTCTCTTATAGATTTAAAGGTCGGACTAGCAATGTGTTATGAAGACTGATTGTGCTGAAGATCTGAATATCAATGTAAGATGTTATACAGTACAAAATCAAGGTATATCTATGCTTATATTCAAGTTACAGTGAGAATTGATGGCAAAATGCAACTTTTGTTGAAAGTAAAATATACAAGCCTCAAGTAATAAAATAGGACCCTTTCTGTTTCTAGTTCACGCGGATCATTCTCTAAAATACATTTGTTGTAATATCGGTATCTTGTAAATACTTTGATCTGTACCAATGAATTGAGAATTAATGACAATAAATTGACGAAAACTTGCAATCTATTATCATGACATTTTCAATGTACTGAATGATCGTCACTATTTCATAGATCAAGCTGTTGTCAGTTTGTAATGAATTGAATAATATTAATTCCAGGTAGTAAATATGAAGTCTGGTTCCTTGGCTAAATGGTGAGCATATTGGCGTTTAGTTCAGAAGGTCCCAGGTTCAATTTCCAGTGGGGTTGGGGATTTCAGCTACGTTTGATTAATTTCTCTAGAGGGGGGGGGGGAGCGGGACTGTGTATTTGAGTTCGCCTTAATGCATTTCTTAAAATACATAAAACACAACGCAGAATATAACTCAGTTTGGACAAATCCCTCGCGTTCAAAAATTTAAATACTTGGAAAAAAACTCTCACTCTCAGTGGAAATCAAAAGGAGGCATTGAAAGAGAGGGAGAGAGGATGAGGAGGATGGAGATGGCCTTCAACACTTCTATGTCCGTTACCATTCGAGTCAAATTAAGACCTTACTGGACAGTGGTCAGAACGGAGTGCCTTTATGGAGCAGAAACATTGACGAGGGTGACAGATTCAGACTTTGAAGAAAGAGAAAGACAGTTCCTTCGAAAAATCTTGGGTCCATAGAATTTGCTAATTGATCAACATAATGTACGGTTGAAATCACACCAGCAAATTCATAACAACATTGAAAAATTTACGACCACGTTGGAGAAAAGAAGACAGACCTTTTATGGACACGTTGAAAGGATGAATCAAGAGAGGTTGGCCATCAAAACACTCCTTCTATAAGACAGTGGATAACAAGGCCTGGGGGGCTTACACAGGTGCACAAAGACCGTGGGTGTCGAGGAGAAAGAGATACAGGACATAACATTTAGGAGAAGGTTTGCGGGAGTGAGGGATGCACCCGAAAAGCCACTGGCCAAGCCACAGAACATCTCAGGGGAAAAAAGAGAAAGGAGAAGCCAAAGAGTAGGATCTTTGGTGAGAGTGCAAAGAAGAGATCATTATTTATTATTATTAAAATATTATTATTAATACCGGACTGAGTGGCTCAGATTGTAAAGCGTTGTTCTTCTGAGCCCAAGTTAGTGGGCTCGATTCTGGCTTAATCCAGCTGTGTTTGAAGGCACTAAAGTGTGCCAGCTTCGTGCTTGATTTATCGACACGTAAGATAAATCCTTTGGGGCGACATTTCGGTACATCGGCGTCTCCGAAAACCGTAAAAGTGATTAGTGGAAAGAAAATCCAATGACGCTATCATTGACGATAATAGAGATAATCGTGCGTCTTCAGCTACCATGTTGCAAGCCGTATGAAATAATGCCATTAAGGTATCCTGTGCCCCAATTTCCACGATTCGATCTGCTGTTATTCCAGTGGAATAACACTTGGCTTTCAAAGGCTAAGTTAATTTTATCAGATGAACGCTGAGTGTACAGTATCATTAGAAGTTTTTAGTACGGCAAAAAGTAATGCAAATATTTATTGCGTACACTTTGAAAATTGTCTACTTCCTGTGGGACCGAACTCGCGACCTTGCGGTCGTGAGCGGACACTCTGCCTCACTCATCGCTAAGATCTTGCGAGAGTTATGTGAAACAACATGAATGGTGGATTTGCTGGCACTCCCGCCTCATCGATTGGTACAAGGCAGCAATCCGCCTCCAACCACACCCTCCACACCGATGCTCCTCAAGATACACCCTTCCGGTGCAACGCATCACACGCATCAATTACCACGCAGCGTGAGTGAGAGGCATTCAATTATGGGAAGCAAAGCGATGGAAGTAATTTCCTTGGTGGGGTTAGATTCCTTCGGAACAACTTTGAATTTGACCAATAAACTGATTCTAAAATCATCAGCTAAGAGTTTACCTGCAATTCAATGTCACAGGCGGTCCGTTCAGAGCATGGACAGTGACTGATACACCGCTATGGTATGAATGTTAGCACAATACAGTAGCTTCCAACGCAGTTGATCTGGGTTCCTTTCCTGAATCTGTCCGGCATTTAAGAGAGGTTTACTCAGCCTCAGGTAACACAATTGTTGATACAACATAATTTTCATCTTGACACGATATCGAGATTACAGACTTGTGTGAAGTCAACATCATCGCGGGACCCATGAACCTCACTCTTGCTTGGTTACACATACAATATATACTTTTCTTACAAGTTCCTTTCCGTCGCAATGACAAAGATGGGTCTTATGGCGACGATGGGACAGAAAGGGCTCGGAGTGAGGAGGAAGCGGCCGTGGCCTTATTTGAGGTACAGCCCCAGCCATTTACGTGGTATGGAAATGGGAAACTACGGATAACCATCTTCAGGGGTGCCGACAGTAGGGTTCGAACCTACTATCTCCCGAATATTGGACACTGGCCGCACCTAAGCGACTGCAACTATCAAGCTCGATCATAATATACTATTCCCGACCATCCTAGTAGTGTTTTCTGTGAATTCCTTACATGAATATTTGAAGGCGTGAATGATACCCATCATACAAGTCACAATATTGTCTCACTTCTTCCCCACCTAGCCCCAGTTAATCATCACACAACATCAATCAACAACAATGATTATTAATCTTTCTTTCTTAATCCGTTTACCCTCCTTTGTTGGTTTTTCCCTCGGACTCAGCGAGGGATTCCACCTCTACCGCCTCAAGGGCAGTATCCTGGAACGTGAGACTTTGGGTCGGAGGGATACAACTGGGAAGGAGGACCAGTATGTCGTCCAGGTGGCCTCAGCTGCTATCCTGAATCGGGGCCTTCTGGGAGGATTGAAAGATCGGCAGGGATAGACAAGGAAGAGGGAAGGAAGCACCCGCGGCCTTAAGTTAGGTACCATCGCGACACTTGCCTGGAGGAGAAGTGAGAAACCACGGAAAACCATTTCGAGGATGGCTGAGGTGGGAATCGAAACCCCTCTACTCAGATGACCTCCAGAAGCTGAGTGGATCTCTTTCCAAACGTCATACCACTTTCCAAATTTCGTGGCAGAGCCGGGAATCGAACCCGCGCCTCCGAAGGTGGCAGCTAATCACACTAACCACTACACCACAGAGGCGGACATTTATTATTATTATTATTATTATTATTATTATTATTATTATTATTATTATTATTATTATTATTATTATTAAACCATGACTCTTGTACTATGTAATAGTTATCCCGAATCTCAGCACATTACCATAAAATAGGATCACCTGAGGTTGTTCGAATTCCCTCAGATCCATCTTTACGGGGATCATGTAACCAAGATCGTAGTTTTACTTGACCGTTAATATCATGATCATAGCCAAGGACCTCGAAATTTGAAACACAGGGGCATAATTTTTCTCTGGGGAAACGTCTTACTTGACTTTACCACATTTTATCATCAAAATACGTCGATAAGAAAATTTATGTGTCGGAACATTTATCAGCACAATATTAAGATATAAATTACATTCAAAAAACACACACAACAAAATAATGTAATTAAATACATTTAAATGAAAATTGTAGCAGATTGGGATTACAATTAAAAATAATTGCAGTCATTTAAAATATCACTACTGTTAAAATCAAGGCAGTTGGGCGACTGGTCAGTGTTGATAAACCGAGCAAGGTGCCGTGCGGCTTGGGTCACTTAGCTATCAACTTGCATTCAGCAGATAGTGGGTTCGAACCCCACTGTCAGCAACCCTGAAGATGGTCCTCCATGATTTCCCACTTTTACACCATGCACATACTGGGGCTGTACCTTAATTCAGACACTGGTCGCTTCATTCCCACTCCTAGGCCTTTCCTATCCCATCGACGCCATAAGACCTGTCTACGTCGGTGGACGTAGAGCGAACTGTAAAATAATTATTGTTGGAAATAAGGTGCTATTGGCAGAATGAGGGAATTAAATATGATATGAAAAGTTTCAGTGCACAAATGAATCAGAACATCAAATGGTACTAAATTATTCATATACAGATTTGTGCAGCGCAGCCTTCAGTGAAAGGAGAATTTGTGGACTAAATTCAAATCGTGACTACTCTGCTTTATGATACTTGAGAACTGAACTGGTACAAAATGTGTGACGTCAGAGTGCTTTCTCGAACCGCCATGCTTTGCTTAGCATCCATCAGCTGTAGCAATTATTCTGCTTCCTCATCTTAGAATTCGTACGCTGTTTTCTATTGCAGTTGTCAAAACAACGCTTTGTTAATCACTTATGTACATCTTTCACTAATTACTCACTTGCTAGATCTAACAGTTTGTAACTGAATGCTTTCAGGGAAAGTAATACCGAATTTCACTTCGATACGTTTATGGAAGAGTATGCGAGTATATCATCCTTTACGTTCTTCACGTGGCTGGTAAGCCACAGTAGGTAGTTTCTGAACTGGAATAGTTAATATAGCTGCCGTTGACCATTCCTTCCCCTGAAATTATTGTTGAGTGGCAACAGTTATTATCACAGTATAGCGGTTCATGTTTGTGGGTTACTGTAGTCACGTCCTAGTTCGTGAACCTTGGGCAACGGCTGAGTGGCCTAGTAAGTGTTCCTGAGAGTCGGGATACCAGTTGGTATGGAATGGGAGTGGGCATCTCGGACATATTCTGAGTCATGGCCCTCCTTGTGCTCAGGCTGCTAGGACTATACAATTCACCGGAGGTCCATAACCCGTTAGAGGAGAGATCCTCACTTGGACTATGTGCAAGTAGGGTAGCATCCTGCTTCATGAATTTACTGAGCTCAGAATATTTTAAGCAAGCCTCGGACCTATGGGAGTAATGGAGTCCCACTCCCATTTGACAGGCGAGGGACTCCTTGGAAACAACTTGGCGAACGAAATGGAATTCGACGGGGAGCTATCAATATTAATGGGGCTTATGGAAGAAAGAAGGTAGAACTGGCTGAGTCAGCAAAGAGGATGCATCTGGATGTGCTAGGAGTAAGTGATATTCGGGTAAGGGGAGATAACGACGAAGAGATAGGAGATTATAAAGTGTATTTGGCGGGTGTTAGAAAGGGAAGGGCAGAGTCTGGGATAGGGTTGTTTATCAGGAATACCATTGCACCCAACATAGTTTCTGTTAGGCACGTAAATGAGCGAATGATGTGGGTAGATTTGTCAGTTGGAGGAATTAGGACAAGAATTGTGTCCGTGTATTCACCATGTGAGGCTGCAGATGAGGATGAAGTTGACAAATTTTATGAAGCATTGAGTGACATCGTGGTCAGGGTCAGCAGCAAGGATAGAATAGTGCTAATGGGCGATTTCAATGCGAGAGTTGGGAATAGAACTGAAGGATACGAAAGGGTGATTGGTAAATGTGGGGAAGATATGGAAGCTAATGGGAATGGGAAGCGTTTGTTGAACTTCTGTGCTAGTATGGGTTTAGCAGTTACGAATATATTCTTCAAGCATAAGGCTATTCACCGCTACACATGGGGGGCTAGGGGTACCAGATCCATAATAGACTATATCTTAACAGACTTTGAATTCAGGAAATCTGTTAGGAATGTACGAGTTTTTCGCGGATTTTTCGATGATACACACCACTATCTGATCTGTAGTGAACTAAGTATCTCTAGGCCTAGGGTAGAGAAAGTGAAATCTGTCTGCAAACGAATAAGGGTAGAAAATCTCCAGGACGAGGAAATTAGGCAGAAGTACATGGATATGATTAGTGAGAAGTTTCGAACAGTAGACAGTAAGCAGATTCAGGATATAGAAAGTGAATGGGTGGCATACAGGGATGCTGTAGCAGAAACAGCAAGGGAATGCCTAGGAACAACTGTGTGTAAAGATGGGAAAAGGCGAACATCTTGGTGGAATGATGAAGTGAGAGCAGCCTGTAAACGTAAAAAGAAGGCTTATCAGAAATGGCTCCAAACAAGGGCCGAGGAAGACAGGGATTTGTACGTAGATGAAAGAAACAGAGCGAAACATATAGTTGTTGAATCCAAAAAGAAGTCGTAGGAAGATTTTGGTTAAAACCTGGAAAGGCTAGGTCAAGCAGCAGGGAAAAATTTCTGGTCAGTAATAAAGAATCTTAGGAAGGGAGCAAAAAAGGAAATGAACAATGTTTTGAGTAATTCAGGTGAACTCGTACTAGATCCCAGGAAATCACTGGAGAGGTGGAGGGAATATTTTGAACATCTTCTCAATGTAAAAGGAAATCATCCTGGTGGTGTTGCAAATAACCAAGCTCATGGGGAGGAGGAAAATGATGTTGGTGAAATTACACTTGAGTAAGTGGAAAGGATGGTAAATAAACTCCATTATCATAAGGCAGCAGGAATAGATGAAATTAGACCTGAAATGGTGAAGTATAGTGGGAAGGCAGGGATGAAATAGCTTCATAGAGTAGTAAAATTAGCGTGGAGTGTTGGTAAGGTATCTTCAGATTGGACAAAAGCAGTAATTGCACCTATCTATAAGCAAGGGAACAGGAAGGATTGCAACAACTATCGAGGTATCTCATTGATTAGCATACCAGGCAAAGTATTCACTGGCATCTTGGAAAGGAGGGTGCGATCAGTCGTTGAGAGGAAGTTGGATGAAAGCCAGTGTGGTTTCAGACCACAGAGAGGCTGTCAGGATGAGATTTTCAGTACGCGCCAGGTAATTGAAAAATGCTACGAGAGGAATAGGCAGTTGTGTTTATGTTTCGTAGATCTAGAGAAAGCATATGACAGGGTACCGAGGGAGAAGATGTTCACTATACGGGGGGACTATGGAATTAAAAGTAGATTATTAAAATCAGTCAAAGGCATTTATGTTGACAATTGGGCTTCAGTGAGAATTGATGGTAGAATGAGTTCTTGGTTCAGGGTACTTACAGGGGTTAGACAAGGCTGTAATCTTTCACCTTTGTTGTTCGCAGTTTACATGGATCATCTGCTGAATGGTATAAAATGGCAGGGAGGGATTCAGTTAGGTGGAAATGTAGTAAGCAGTTTGGCCTATGCTGACGACTTGGTCTTAATGGCAGACTGTGCCGATAGCCTGCAGTGTAATATCTTGGAACTTGAAAATAGGTGCAATGAGTATGGTATGAAATTTAGCCTCTCGAAGACTAAACTGATGTCAGTCGGTAAGAAATTCAACAGAATTGAATGTCAGATTGGTGATACAAAGCTAGAACAGGTCGATAATTTCAAGTATTTAGGTTGTGTGTTCTCCCAGGATGGTAATATAGTGAGTGAGATTGAATCAAGGTGCAGTAAAGCTAATGCAGTGAGCTCGCAATTGCGATCTGCAGTATTCTGTAAGAAGGAAGTCAGCTCCCAGACGAAACTATCCTTACATCGGTCCGTTTTCAGACCAACTTTGCTTTACGGAAGCGAAAGCTGGGTGGATTCAGGATATCTTATTCATAAGTTAGAAGTAACAGACATGAAAGTAGCAAGAATGATTGGTGGTACAAACAGGTGGGAACAATGTCAGGATGGTACTCGGAATGAGGAGATAAAGGCTAATTTAAGAATGAACTCGATGGATGAAGTTTTACGCATAAACGGCTTCGGTGGTGGGGTCATGTGAGGCGAATGGAGGAGGATAAGTTACCTAGGAGAATAATGGACTCTGCTATGGAGGGTAAGAGAAGTAGAGGGAGACCAAGACGACGATGGTTAGACTCGGTTTATAATGATTTAAAGATAAGATGTATAGAACTAAATGAGGCCACAGCACTAGTTGCAATTCGAGGATTGTGGCGACGTTTAGTAAATTCACAGAGGCTCGCAGACTGAACGCTGAAAGGCATAACAGTCTATAATGATAATATATGTACGTATTGTTGAGAAACAGAAAGAATTGTTCTCTACTGCTGTGTCATTCTTACCTTACTGCATCACCAAAATGACGATAATACAGCCAGCCAACACTTACCTGTAAGAGAAAACATTGACATTAGTTACATTGGAGTACCCCTGATAAATAAATAAATAAATAAATAAATAAATAAATAAATAAATAAATAAATAAATAAATAAATAAATAAATAAACAAACAACAAACAAACAAACAAACAAACAAATCAATCAATCAATCAAACAATCGATCAAACAATCAATCAATCAATCAATCAATCAATCAATCAATCAATCAATCAATCAATCAATCAATCAATCAATCAATCAATCAATCAATCAATCAATCAATCAATCAATCAATCAATCAATCAATCAATCAATCAATCAATCAATCAATCATCACAAACCGACGTGGATGTAACTCATGGGCGTGAACAGAAAAGACCTGCGTCAGAACTCTCTCAATCATTCATTCATATGCATTTAGGGGTGTTGCGCAGGTGGCAGATTACTTGTCAGTTGTTTGCTTAGTCCTTTTTTCAAATAGTTTCAAAGAACAACTTGGAAATTTATCGAACGTTCCCTTGATAAATTTGTGCAATCCCTAATTACTCTCCCTATAAATGGATATTTGCCACAATTTGTTTTCTTATATTCCAATTTTATCTTTATATTACGATACCCCTACCTTTAAAAGCTCCACTCAAGCTTATCGAAGTTATTATATTTGTATAGTCCGGTTCTATGGCTAAATGGTTAGCGTTCTGGCCTTTGGTCACAGGGGTCCCGGGTCGATTCCCGGCAGGGTCCGGAATTTTAACCATCAGTGGTTAATTTTGCTGGCTGTGTGTGTTGTCTTCATCATCATTTCATCCTCATCACGACGCACAGGTCACATACGGGCGTCAAATCAAAAGACCTGCACCTGGCGAGCCGAACGTGTCTTCGGACACTCCCGGCACTAAAAGTCATACGCCATTCCATTTCATTTTTGTATAAATTAAAAAGCTGACATATTTTAGTCTCGTCTGGCATCTGCATTTATTTTGAACGAAGAATGTATTCCACCAACAGCTCTCACTGCAGTCTGACATCTAATTAAAAAAAACATTACGGTCATTTAACTCTGACGAGCTCTAATTGGTTCGAGCCTCTGTAGATTAACACAAGCGTAGTTCCTGTGAGATCCATTTGCAAGGAGTTAGCCACCACAGAGAGAGAAACAGCTTTTCTCATGCACTGGCTCTCTTCAAGTTCTGTGGTCATTTCAAAACCTAGAGACCACATCGTATGATTTCTTGTCTCGGCATTCATCACATGAAAACAGTTTATGGTTCGTAAAGACCATAATTTTAGTTACAACTGGTGAGGATCGATATGATATCCATCAGAGATATAAAGGCATTGAAACTTGTTTTTCATAAGCTTTATCACAACCTTTTGGTGTCGTGGGTGTATTCTATGTAACGCATGAGGGAATGGCCCAGTTTTACGGACAGATAGCCTTTTAGCCTCCAACCCTGTGTAGAGGGATGAATTCTACTGTTGTAGTACAGAGCGAATTAGCTACGTGGTACATGCCACACAGCTGTAAGGTAACATCCCGCAGTTGGTGGCTTCGAATCTCCACCATCAAGAGCACTGGAGATGGTTTCCCGTGGTTTCACATTTTCACTGCTGGTAAATGCAAATGCTTGGGTCACGACCTCTTCCTTTCCTGTCATACCTTTCTCCCACGGTCGCCGTAAACCTCTATACTTTTACAAATTTCTGTGGTTCTTCGCTGTGTGGTGTGTTATGTGTAAATAAAGAAGTTTGTATTAAGACAAACAAAAATACAAAACCCCCGAGCTATAATAATTAACCAGACGCGCCTAAGATGTTGTTTTATCCTTGGAAAGAGTTGTAAGTCACTGGGGTCTAAATCAGGTAGATAGACAGGATCTTGAAGAAAAACATCGCTGTTGCGCCTCGAAATATCGTTATGTGACAATGTTGGAGAGTTAAATACTGACCCGCAGCACATGTATCACCGAGAATGAAAACCTTTCTGCTCAGAGTTTTAAGTTGAAATATTATCACATAGCGGTTTTTATTGGCGCAGTGACGAAGTGTTCCATGTTTAGCAAGAAATTCCGAGATTGGTAGGGACTGATGTGTGGGCACATCGTCACGGAAAAGGTACAATTGTCTGCTATGTCACATCTCATATCGCTACGAAGGATGGAATCTCGCAAAGGACGGATGATGTTCAGGCAATTACCTTGTTTACTGGTTTGTCTTTGGCAATGAATTCTGAAGGGATGATTCGCTCAGAATTTTTTTAAAAACAGAGCACTAGCATGACTTTCCATTTACTGCCCCATTCCTTCTTTTTGAGTGACTGCGTGTTTTCTATCCTTGGGAGATACCTTCAAGATCGAGTACTCTGAAATAACCTAGCTACATACACTAAATTGTGAGGAACATTTTGTGAGGACACGTGATGAAGATCGAAATTCAATTGCCCCTCAAAAATTACAGAATATTAGTTTAGTCTTTTCTGATTCCTGCAGCGAAGCATGGGTACTATAGCTAGCACTGGGAATCTACTATAAATCCTATTGGAATTAATATTGTTGGCTGATGTACAGTACGTATTACTTTCAAGGCTAGTAATATACACTGACTGACAGAGCAAATGCAACACCAAGAAGGAGTGGTCAGAACTTTATGCCAATTGCAGGGTAGACTGACGTCACTGAGGTATGCTCATGATGTGAAATGCGCCGCTGTGCTGCGCACGTAGCGAACGATAAATGGGACACGGCGTTGGCGAATGGCCCACATCGTACCGTGATTTCTCAGCCGACAGTCATTGTAGAACGTGTTGTCGTGTGGGGGCCACAGGACACGTGTATAGCTAAGAATGCCAGGCCGCCGTCAACGGAGGCATTTCCAGCAGACAGACGACTTTACGAGGGGTATGGTGATCGGGCTGAGAAGGGCAGGTTGGTCGCTTCGTCAAATCGCAGCCGATACCCATAGGGATGTGTCCACGGTGCAGCGCCTGTGGCGAAGATGGTTGGCGCAGGGACATGTGGCACGTGCGAGGGGTCCAGGCGCAGCCCGAGTGACGTCAGCACGCGAGGATCGGCGCATCCGCCGCCAAGCGGTGGCAGCCCCGCACGCCACGTCAACCGCCATTCTTCAGCATGTGTTCCAATATCGACCAGAACAATTTCCCGTCGATTGGTTGAAGGAGGCCTGCACTCCCGGCGTCCGCTCAGAAGACTACCATTGACTCCACAGCATAGACGTGCACGCCTGGCATGGTGGCGGGCTAGAGCGACTTGGATGAGGGAATGGCGGAACGTCGTGTTCTCCGATGAGTCACGCTTCTGTTCTGTCAGTGATAGTCACCGCAGACGAGTGTGGCGTCGGCGTGGAGAAAGGTCAAATCCGGCAGTAACTGTGGAGCGCCCTACCGCTAGACAACGCGGCATCATGGTTTGGGGCGCTATTGCGTATGATTCCACGTCACCTCTAGTGCGTATTCAAGGCACGTTAAATGCCCACCGCTACGTGCAGCATGTGCTGCGGCCGGTGGCACTCCCGTACCTTCAGGGGCTGCCCAATGCTCTGTTTCAGCAGGATAATGCCCGCCCACACACTGCTCGCATCTCCCAACAGGCTCTACGAGGTGTACAGATGCTTCCGTGGCCAGCGTACTCTCCGAATCTCTCACCAATCGAACACGTGTGGGATCTCATTGGACGCCGTTTGCAAACTCTGCCCCAGCCTCGTACGGACGACCAGCTGTGGCAAATGGTTGACAGAGAATGGAGAACCATCCCTCAGGACACCATCCGCACTCTTATTGACTCTGTACCTCGACATGTTTCTGCGTGCATCGCCGCTCGCGGTGGTCCTACATCCTACTGAGTCGATGCCGTGCGCATTGTGTAACCTCCATATCGGTTTGAAATAAACATCAATTATTCGTCCGTGCCGTCTCTATTTTTTCCCCAACTTTCATCCCTTTCGAACCACTCCTTCTTGGTGTTGCATTTGCTCTGTCAGTCAGTGTACTTGATGTTTGTGTGAGTGTACGTGCACTGTAAATACTTATGCTTGCCATATTACCGTGATATCGGCCTTGCGGTGTAGAGGTAAAGAGCCTCCCTCATAGCCAGAGACCCCTAGTTCGATTACAGCGAAGTTTTTCTGGATCTAAGGGATGTTTCCAGGTCTACTCAGCCTACGTGATTTCAATTGAGGAGCTATCTGACGGTGAGATGGTGGCCCCAGTCTAGGAAGCCAAGAGTAACGGCCGAGAGTATTCGTTGTGCTGTGCACACGGCACATCATAATCTATACGATCTGGGGCTGAGCAGCGGTCGCTTGGTAGGCCATGATCCTTCGAGGATTTTGCGCCATGGGGTTTGGTTTTTATATTACCATGATGACTCTCAGACAAAAGTTTACCTCAAGTTTAATTGTGATAATGTGTAGTGCAACGAAAATCTGTAATATTAATTCTTATTCTTTTTATTTTTGGCCTTTTTAAATGAATAATTGGGGTTGGTATGTACTATGGATTTATCTCAGTTTTACGCCCGGGTGCCCTTTCTAACTACAACGCTGTGTGAAGGGGCGTATTCCCTATTGCCTGTTTATGGAGTGTGGTGTGTTGTAAGTAGATTATTAACACGAACACAAATACATAGACCCCGAGACAGAAGAATGAATCATCGCAGTTATAATCCCAACCCGACGGGGATTCGAACCAACCCTCTTAACCGAAGATCAATGCGCTGACAGCTCGAACTAGGAGCCAGACTGTGAAAAGATTAATTAAAAATCAGTTAAATATTATGTGTCCATGAAATCAATATTATTAAAACGTAAACTGGACTGAAATCTCGGTTTTGATGACACGGACCGCAAAGAAAAGTTAATTCAGACAGCCCATGTCCGACTGCGTTGCGATAGCTCCTGGAGTTCCGCCGCCCGCTCAACATAAACAATTCTCCACGCTCGGTCGTATAGGTTCAAAGAAGCGATGCTGATTAATGGCACCTGACATGAAGTTGATGAAGCAGTTAATACATTAATGTACTGTAAAATATAATAATGTCATCTTTGTAATTTCACACTTCGAAAAATCAGCGGATTAGTTAGAAATACCTACTTAACTGTCTCTATTTGCACGAGTCATGCCTTAAACTAAATCTAAGACACGTTCCATGGAGCTAGAGAACTTGAAATTGCAGTGGCTTAATTGCTGGTCTCCATCTGAATAGCCGAGGTACGTATCCCGACACTTTTTTTTTTTTTTTTTTTGCTAGTGGCTTTACGTCGTACCGACACAGATTGATCTTCTGGCGACGATGGGATAGGAAAGGCCTAGGAGTTGGAAGGAAGCGACCGTGGCCTTAATTAATGTACAGCCCCAGCATTTGCCTGGTGTGAAAATGGGAAAGTACGAAAAACCACCTTCCGGTCTGCCGACGGTCGGGTTCGAACCCACTATCTCCGGGATGCAAACTCACAGCCGCGCGCCTCTAACAGCACGGCCAACTCGCCCGGTCCCGACAATATTAACAATAATAATAATAATAATAATAATAATAATAATAATAATAATAATAATAATAATAATAATAATAATAGAGGCGCGCGGCTGTGAGCTTGCATCCGGGAGATAGTAGGTTCGAATCCCACTATCGGCAGCCCTGGCTGCTTCCTTCCAACTCCTAGGCCTTTCCTATCCCATCGTCGCCATAAGACCTATCTGTGTCGGTGTGACGTAAAGCCCCTAGCAATAATAATAATAATAATAATAATAATAATAATAATAATAATAATAATAATAATAATAATAACTAGTGGACCATACTGCTCCGCAGAATTCGTTATAAACAGGTCCGATAACACGTCTTGATATCTCTGTCATAGCCATGTTGTTTTGCCTGCCCTTGTCAGTACTTTTATGGACATTTAATACCGGTACATAATAACTGATTCATTCGTTATGTAGTTCTTAACGCTTCTTTCCATACAGTATTTACTGCTCTTCGACAATTTGGACGTATCTGGATCTTAACATTTTCAAACGATCTTGACCGATCTTGCCATGGTTGTTTAATACCTGTCAAGCCAGAAAGTACACACTTCCTCTGATCATGGAAGGATTTCATTCTATGCTATGTACCCTTTGATTCTCTGACCTTATCTAGCTTGTTACTATTCTCAACAGATGGCAGAACTGTCCTTATAACTTACATGCTGCTGATAGAATACATCAACGTACGCACAGACGGGAAAGTATCAAGTCGACTAACCTTCTGTATGACCATTACCAGTAATAAAGCGCAGATACATCCTCTTGAAAATGTGGGTGTCCACTTATCCGAACCAGTATTGAGGTTAGGGGTGGGAAGAAAGCGGCCGTGGCCTTAATTAAGGTACAGCCCCAGCATTTTCCTGGTGAGAAATTGGGAAACCACGGAAAGCCATCTTCAGGGCTGCCGACAGTGGGGTTCGAACCCACTATCAAGCGAATACTGGATACTGGCCGAAATTAAGCGACTGCAGCTATCGAGCTCGGTGCAGTGAAATTACTAAGGATGAAAATCACATGATTAGAACAGAATATTCATGAAAGTGTTAGTCGCTTAGCATATTGTAAAGTACGGAATGCATTGCGGGTTAGGGTAACCTTCCCCTGCAATTATTGGAGTGGTCATTTGATGATTTGATTTTATGATTACTCAAAGTTAGCTGAACTTAGAGACCTAGCAATGTCAAATGATTTACCGGCAGGTAATTCTGGAGAGAATAATAAAACAAAAATGAAGCAAATCAATCCAGTAGAACGGACGGATGGATTTGCCAAAGCTGTTTTAGTAAACTATTTTAATATATTGTACCCATCGAATTGACCGGTAAAGGGTTCAATATAAATAATACTATCGAATTGGCACTGAACCCACCAACTTGGGTACAGAGAACCAGCGCTCATTAAATACACTTTTAATATTACATATTTCACGAGTGCGTAACATCCGCGGAGAATAAATTATTATTATTATTATTATTATTATTATTATTATTATTATTATTATTATTATTTTACTGTCTAGTTTGAGTTTTTTTGGAGACGCCGAGGTGAAGAAATATTGTCGCACAGGCATTATATTACGTGCCTCTAAATCTACTTACGCAAGGCTTTCATACTTGGGCTTCTTCAAATACTATCGACCGGGCGAGTTGGCCGTGCGCGTAGAGGCGCGCGGCTGTGAGCTTGCATCCGGGAGATAGTAGGTTCGAATCCCACTATCGGCAGCCCTGAAGATGGTTTTCCGTGGTTTCCCATTTTCACACCAGGCAAATGCTGGGGCTGTACCTTAATTAAGGCCACGGCCGATTCCTTCCAACTCCTAGGCCTTTCCTATCCCATCGTCGCCATAAGACCTATCTGTGTCGGTGCGACGTAAAGCCGCTAGCAAATACTATCGAATGGGCACTGAACCCACCAACTTGGGTACAGAGAACCAGCGCTCATTAAATACACTTTTAATATTACATATTTGACGAGTGCGTAACACCCGCGGATAATCGAGAATCTAGTGGAATCCACATCACGAAAGCCACGCAGAATGGGTAGGGATGTCATCCAACTAACGATGTGACTTTCCAATACCTGCAGGCTATCCGATTTGGCAGCAAGGTCTTCATGAATTGCTTTTTTAACGAGTGAGTGGCTGCGCCGTTTGAGTGACATAGCTGTCAGCTTGTATTCGGGAGATGGTGGGTTCGAACCTCACTCTCAGCAGCCCTGAAGTTATTATTCAGTCGTTTCCCATTTTCGCACGTCAGATAAGGTCACGGCCACTTCCTTTCCACTCCTAGCTCTTCCCCATCCCGTGGCTTTAACTGAGGTACAGCTTTGCTTGTTTTTTGTGGAAGTGTGAAATCGTGGAAAATAATCTCCGGGGTTGCCATCGGGGGGGGGGGGGGAATCCGTATTCACAGCCACCTGAATGCCAGCTTACAGCAACAGGAGCTGTCAGGGTATACATTAGGTATGCAAAAATAATTTATGTCACGCAATGGTTCCGAATGATTTAACGTCTGAAGTGAGTATTGATTTTTCAACATTTCCTAGGATATCCGGTGTATTTGAATAGCTGGTATTGATTTTATAAAGATAAAATGGCCACAGCTACACAGTGGCACACCTTAGAATATGGTGTCCTCTAGGCGCCTTGCCATATTCTGAGAGTGCTGCTGTTTAGCAATGAATGCTGAATTCTACTGGACAGTCTCAATGGCTGAATGTATGTTGTATGTTGGGTATTCAGCCCGAAGGCTGGTTTGATCCTCTGCAACTCCGCCAACAGCTGTCAAAAATAGCCTAGGCGTCACTGAAGAGGTGTACTAGGGAAATGAGGAGTAAGGTAGTTTCCCGTTGCTTTCTTCACCAAGCCAGCCGTTGCTATTACATATCAGTCTGCCAAGCCCACTGAAATGCATGCACCAACCGACCCTATGAGCGATGTTTTCACACCATTCATAACAGGGACTAACTGCATAAGGAATGGTATTACTAGCATCACTCATACCTCAGTCACTTTCATACTGTCAAAGCCAAGGATGAGACTGAGACAGGTCAATGAAAGTAACAAATTTGATATAGATCATACCAGAAGACATAGTGCAATGTAAACACTACATCTCGCCAGCAAAGGCCTTGAGGTATACGGGTAGCAAGTCTGACCTTCATCCGGAAGGCCTAGATTCGATTTATGGCTGTTCTCAAGATCTTAATTCCAAAATGAGTGCTCTGTCTCCCTTTTTTTTTTGCTAGTGATTTTACGTCGCCCGACACAGATGTGTCTCATGGCGACGATGGGATAGGAAAGGCCTAGGAGTTGGAAGGAAGCGACCGTGGCTTTAATTAAGGTACAGCCCCAGCATTTGCCTGGTGTGAAAATGGGAAACCACGGAAAACCATCTTGCGGGCTGCCGACAGTGGGATTCGAACCCACTATCTCCCGGATGCAAGCTCACAGCCGCGCGCCTCTACGCGCACGGCCAACTCGCCCGGTCGTTTCTTTTTTACTAAAATCCTAGCCAAATTAACTTATTTACATAATTCTTTCTGGAATGAGTTCCTTGGTTCAATACCCTCAGGCGTTTATGAGGTTTTGGAAAATGTCCACACCGAATGCAGTTATAAGAGCGAAAGTGATACTCTGCTTCGACTCACATTAACGCTCGTAGTGATGCTTAAGTGAAACAATGCATTGACTCACATTAGCGCTCGTAGTGGTAGACAAAGGCAAACTGCTAATCTAATCGACCAGATAACGATGATTGAGAAAAGGATTGTTATTTTGGGAAAATTAAAGAATATATTATACTCATGATCATCATAATTATCTAAGGCCTTTGCCTTGTCGCTGCAACCATTGATCTCTTCTCCCTGCGATCCTTTTCATCTCTCCATCCCCTGGGCATCCCATTATCTCAACTACCTCTTCAATGATCTTCTTCCGTGGTTTCCCTATGCCTTTCTTTCCTATCACCTTGCCTTCGAACAAGTTCTTTATGAAGTCATTATGCCGGAGAATGTGACCAAAAACGGACCCTTTTCTTCTTTTTATCGTTGTTATTAAATGTCTCTGGGTGTTTATTTCTCTAAGCACTGCTTCATTAGTTTTCTTCTCAATCCAGCTAGTTCTTGTCATCTTCCTCCATAGCCACATTTCCACTGCCACTAGTCGTTTCACGTCCTCCTTCAAGAGAGTCCATCCTTCACAGCCATATAGCAGCACACTCCAAATGAATGTTTTGACAAACAATTTCTTTTGTCCATTATGTAAGAATTTATTAATTAAGAGCTGCTTCTTCTCCTCAAAGGCTTTCTTACACAGAGAAATTCTTCTTTTTATTTCCACAGTGCATCTGTTGTCATCGGTAATAACTGATCCTAAGTAGCAGAACTTGTGCACCTGTTTTATTAAAATATTTCCAATTCTGAGATGTGCCTCTGGCTTCATTTTAGATTTGCTTACAACCATAACGTTAGCGTTATTTACATTAATGTTAAGTTGGAAATATTTTAAGATGGATGTTAGCTTTTTTTTAGCATGATCTGCATGTTCTTCTCATTGTCAGCCAAAAGTGCAATGTCGTCGGCAAATTTAATACAGTGTACAGTTGTTCCATTTATTTTAATGCCAGGTGTTTCTGATTTAAAAATTTTCATGGCATCTTCAATGTAAAGATGAAAGATGCATACTGTTTCATTACTTTCAATGTTTATTCTTTGATTGACGTAGAGGTCTGTCTGTCTTTCCTGTCCAAATGAATATCCTTCATAATTTTGAACAGTCTTTTCCACTGAAGATTGTCAAAATATTTTTCCAGGTCTACTTTATTATATTTTATTTACCTAAATTCGTAGCTCATTTCCCTAGTACGTTTTAAACATTGAGTTGCTTGCCTGAAGGGCTAGAACTATGAATTTTTAAATGTCCTTTATAAATCGGCTACCTCAACCCGGATCGAAACCGTGAACTCTGCTACTGGTCCACTGTAGTAGCACCTGGTTTCACCAATTCATCACAACAGATGGAGAATGTAGGCAGGTACTGGGAGGAGGATCACCTTGTCAGAAAGTTGCCACTACTGTTCTAAGGATTCGTGATGAAGGTGATAACATTCTCGGTTACATAATCACAACACAGCCAATACAATAGCTGGGTGCCTTTTAGAGATCAGTAGTGAATGACAGATGTGACCCATATTGACAGCGTTAGTTAATGTGTGTAAGTAGCTGCTTGTTCCTATTGTTCCTCTCCCACGGTGGCCTTAATCAGACCCTCTGAGTAGTGAAGCTACTTTCCTTTCTTTCTAGATGAGCGTATTTATAATTAGCAACTGTGTCCAAATTCTGTTCACATATCTACAATGTTCTCAAATTAACAGTGGTCTGTTGAGAGAATTGGCGGTGGCGGCTTATGAATAAAAATTAGTTGGTTCTCATACAAACCCACTTGACTTTATGACGTTAAGATATAACAGCATGGGATTAAAGAGTTAAATTTTTGTGGTAAGATTTCGAGCACTGGTGGTAATGAATGTAGAATAGCAGATAGTAATAATAATAATAATAATAATAATAATAATAATAATAATAATAATAATAATAATAATACATTACGGTCTGATTTACGTCGCACCGACACATAAAGGTCTTATGGCGACGATGGAATAGGGAAGGAAGCGACCGTGACCTTAATTTGGGTACAGCTGGTGTGAAAATGGGAAACCGGAGAAAACTATCTTCAGGGCTGCCGACAGTGGGGTTCGAACCCACTATCTCCCGAATTCAATCTGCTGGATACGTGACTCAAACCTCACAGCCACTTGCTCGGTAATAATAATAATAATAATAATAATAATAATAATGGTATTTCGTCCCTCTTAACTACTTTTAAGCCTACGGCTTTCCGAGTCGCCAACGTGCCGAAATTTTGCCCCGCAAGATGTGTTTAACGTGCCAGTAAATCTAGCGACACTAGGCTGACGTATTTGAGCGCCTTCAAATACCACCCGACTGAGCCAGGATTGAATCTGTCAAGTAGGGCTCAGAAGGCCAGCGCTCTTCCGTCTGAGCAACTCAGCCCGGCTAGAATAATAGAGGGATCGTGATAATCGAGTGAATGGCATAGTTACTGCTTCTCATCAAGGTGTCTGTTGTTCGGATTCCGGACGATAATATGAAAGTTTTATAATGGGAAGTCATGTTCTAGTGTTTTGAACTCTACATATACGTGGAAGTCCTGTGGCTTTTATCACGATATCAGTAGTCGTATAAGCTTACTTAAATTTTGAGGAGCAAAAACAGCTAGATTACTAGATAAATAAAACAAATACTTATGAATCAAGCTACATATCAGCCAGCATAATAATAATCTTACTCCATTTGGATGGGGCCGGTGAACATACGGTACACCCTGTCTGCTGTAAATGGCTACTAAAAGGGAAAACCTCAGAATTTCTGATTACAATGGAAGCATGGATTGTGACCATCATGCCCCTAGAAGAGTCTGCCATTACTTCCACTTACTTGTGGTATGCTCCTTGCTTTAATCTTTCCAATCCGATTGTTCGTGGTCAACTCTTGTTCTCTTACGACTAAGGAAGTTTCCGAGGTGATGGTGGTATGAAAAAATTAAATGGCGTATGGCTTTTAGTGCCGGGAGTGTCCGAGAACAAGTTCAGCTCGCCAGATGCAGGTCTTTTGATTTGACTCCCGTAGGCGACCTGCGCGTCGTGATGAGGATGAAATGATGATGAAGACGACACATACACCCAGCCCCCGTGCCAGCGAAATTAACCAATTAAGGTTAAAATTCCCGACCCTGCCGGGAATCTAACCCGAGACCCCTGACTCTAAAGGCCAGCACGCTAACCATGTAGCCATGGAGCCGGATGGTGATGGTGGTGATTATTGTTTTAATAGGAAGTGCGTTTCCTTTACTTCACCTAGTTTTTCCCCATTCATCAGCACATTCCCTATTTGGTAATTATCCCTTGCGCACATCATTATCTTGGTCTTCTTTTTGTTTAATCTCATGCCACACCTCTCTTTTATCAATTCGTTTATGTGATTTAGTGCTTTTTCCATATCGGCAGGAAGTACAACCTCTATATACTCTAGTCAGGAAGGAAAAATGGAAGGGGTTCAACACTTAAAAAATGAAGGTATCGGTCAAAGAAAGGCAAGGGCCATGATATGCGTGAAAATGAAAGACACCCTAGGCCTCGAATGCTCTAATACCGTCGGGGTCAGAAAAGAACAAGAGTTGACCAAGGGAGGTCGGATAGGTTAGATGAAAGTGGGGAGCCTGGCAAAGTAATCGGAAGCAATGCCAGGACTCAGCTAAGGTCTTCGTGGTCACCAACCCATGCTCCCAAGTTGAAAGGCCCCTTACATCAGTACACTGGGAAAAATAAAAACTGGGAGACACTACATGAGCTGCAATTTAATCACTCTGCCTTGTTCCAAGTTCTGAAATGTTTCGACGAACGAAACTATCGAGGATACTGTAACTTTAATACTCGATCAGTTTTTGTGCATTTAGAAAGTTTTCAATGTAAACCGAATACTACTATAGAGAAAAACTGGATTCGAAACGGGTTTCTAAATGGCATTTGTAAACTGAGAAATTTCAGTCAACGAAAACTACTGGTGAAATTTATTAAATATAATTTGTTATTCTCAGAAGTTGAATAAATATTTTCCGAAGCGTTTCTGAATTAGAATATCTCCGTACAGGCCATGGAGGTATTTGGATGGGTGGAAGGTAAAGGCTTCCACTATCCGTAACCTCGGCCCATACGGGGTAGAGTGGTCAGCACTATGCCCGGCCGCATTTGCCCCCCCCCCCAGAAATTAACCTGATACTCAGTTTTGGTGTAGGCTGAGTGAACCTCAGGGCCATATGCACCCTTGGAACTGGAAATCTCGTTTCTTAAATTTTTCGACTTCTTGACCGGGAATCGAACCCACATTCTTACTGGTGAACCGAGCACGCCTTTACCGCCGGTCAGCTCCTGAATTAAAATATAATGAATATGAACCATTCTTGTAACAAACTCTTCTCCGAAAAGTCTTGATGAACTTATTTTCATTAATACATTCTTGGCGTTGATATATGCCATTTTGAGAAAAATAAATTTAATGTGTTTCTGTGTGAAAAAAGGGAGTCCATACTTGAGTTGAGTTTAATTCTATGTATACACTAGCAAATGTACCCGTGCTTCGCTACAGTATTCTATATTGTATACGGATATCGAAGTAAATTACTGTACATGCAGTGAATAAGATTTTTAAAAATTGTATGTCCTTTTTTTACAAGTTGTTTTACGTCGCGCCGACACAGATAGGTCTAATGGCGACGAGAGGACAGGATATGGCTAGGAGTCGGAAGGAAGCAGCCGTGGTCTTGATAAGGTACAGCCCCAGCATTTGCCTGGTGTGAAAATGGGAAACCACGGAAAACCATCTTCAGGGCGGCCGACAGTGGGATTCAAACCCACTATCTCCCGAATACAGGACACTGGCCGCACTTAAGTGACTACAGAAATTGTTTGTCTCTTGGCGTTATCCGAGAAACAGCATGGGGGGGTCCCCATCCGTTTTTCTCATGTAAAGTGTGAGTTGCGGCGTTGTGATGATAACGGCAGGCTCACTTGCTTACTGCTATTCACAGTCGAGTTTGGAAGTTTACATTATAATGGCAGGCCCCATTGCCTAATGTGCGGTCACAATCGATTTGGGAAGTTTTCGTTACAATGTCAGGCCCCCTTTCCTACTTCCAGAGAGATTACAGTTGAGGTGTTTTAATTATAATCGCGGGGAACTTCCTTACTGCAGGTCAAAATTGAATTGTGCCGTTGTCATTATATTGATAGGCCATTTTTCCTACTGCCAGCCACCTTACTGCCAGTCACACAAAGTTGGTGAGGTTCCATTAAAATAGCAGGCCACTTTGCCTAATGCCAGTCATATTTTCAATGGGTGCATTTGTTTATAATGACGGGCACCCTTCCCTACGGGCAAAGAAATTCGGATAGGGGAGTTTTGAACAAAATTGCATGCTCCCTTGCCTTCTGCAAGTCAAATCGAAAAGGGAATTATTCAATACAATGGTAGGCCCTCCTTAATAATGCCAGTTACAGAGAAGTTGGAGAAGGACCCCATTCCTACTGCCAGTTAATTCGATGTGGGGAATACTGATTACAATTGCGGACACACGCTTTCTCGATCGCTACCAATCGACATCAGTGAATATATATAGATCGAGATACGAAAGTGTAAGCATGTTTAAACTATTGCAGACCTTCATTTACAGATTAACTACTGGTAAATCGTAACATAAGACGCCGTATTTAACGGTCTAAATGGCTCGTCCTACGATATTTTCACGTATCTCATCAATCCATGGGTCAGATTGACATAGAAACGTTGAGTAAGGTAAAATTTGGAGAAGTTTATCTCACAGTGCATTTCTTTTCGTATAATTATGTGACAGATACAAACATAGAATTTGGCTCACATATGGCTACTGGGTGGGCCAATGTTCGTGTAGAATTTGATGATTCTGTCTTTCCTATAAGTGTGTTGAACTATGAAGTATGCGTGTAAAAAGCGCAAAATTTACTTACAATCGAGAAGTAGAGAGAAATCTAACGTATAAGGGATAGACAACGGACTGTGCATCGGCAGTCTAGACAAGTACGTAAGTTTTTCTTTATATTAATACTTGTAAATTTATTTTTTGTCATTACTGGTTCACGTTATCACTAGACCGTATATCATTGACAAGTTTACGCAACGTAAACAATACTGTACATATATAAGTATGTTTTAAGTGATTTGATAGAATCTGAGGATGTTCTTGCAGAGCGAAACATGTTATTCGTTGTATAACAGTGGTTTTTACAAGTATGTTTGAAAACCGGCAGCCTGTTTTCCAGTCATTGACCGGGTCAGGGATGTGATGAATGAAACATATATAGGCTGTTATTACAATGCGGTCGCTACTCCCATGGTGATTTATTAATGAGTGATAAATGCTACGAAATGATAATGGAGAGTGTTGCTGGAATGAAAGATGACAGGGAAAACAGGAGTACCCGGAGAAAGACCTGTCCCGCCTCCGCATTGTTCAGCACAAATCTCACATGGAGTGACCGGGATTTGAAGCACGGTATCCACCGGTGAGAGGCCGACGCGCTGCCGTCTGAGCCACGGAGGCTCTACAGGTATGTTTATATTTTTAATAATTTATATTGTAATTGTAGTGTGTTTGGCAGACTAAGAAGCTTTTGTTAAATTTAATTATAAGAAATAAGCTTTACACGCCCCCACTTTTGAGTTAGGTCCGTTGCGACTTGCACTGTAAAACCGCCCGTTAATGATATCTCTCTTATTAATCCTTCAATCGAAATGATCCACATTAGAAAAAGTTTTAGAAATTGATTTCCATTAATTTTGGATATGCATTTTTTTTGCTTTTTGTTTCACGTCGCACTATCACATCGAAAGTTTTCGGCGACGGAAGGGTGGAAGATTGGGAAGGTAGCAGCCGTGGCCTTCATTCATTTATAGCCCCAGCATTTGCCTGGTGTGAAAATGGGAAATCACGGAAAACCATCTTCAGGGCTGCCGACAGTGGGGTTCGAATCCACTATCTCCCGAATGTAAGTTCACAGCTTCGCGACCCTAACCGCACGGCCACGTGCTCGGTGCATATTTTTTCTTTGTAAGTTGCTTTATGTCGCATAATACACTGACTGACAGAGCAAATGCAACACCAAGAAGGAGTGGTTCGAAAGGGATGAAAGTTGGGGAAAAGCAGAGACGGCACGGACGAATAATTGACGTTTATTTCAAACCGATATGCAGGTTACACAATGCGCACGGTATCGACTCAGTAGGATGTAGGACCACCGCAAGCGGCGATGCACGCAGAAACACGTCGAGGTACAGAGTCAATAAGAGTGCGGATGGTGTCCTGAGGGATGGTTCTCCATTCTCTGTCAACCATTTGCCACAGTTGGTCGTCCGTACGAGGCTGGGGCAGAGTTTGCAAACGGCGTCCAATGAGATCCCACACGTGTTCGATTGGTGAGAGATCCGGAGAGTACGCTGGCCAAGGAAGCATCTGTACACCTCGTAGAGCCTGTTGGGAGATGCGAGCAGTGTGTGGGCGGGCATTATCCTGCTGAAACAGAGCATTGGGCAGCCCCTGAAGGTACGGGAGTGCCACCGGCCGCAGCACATGCCGCACGTAGCGGTGGGCATTTAACGTGCCTTGAATACGCACTAGAGGTGACGTGGAATCATACGCAATAGCGCCCCAAACCATGACGCCGCGTTGTCTAGCGGTAGGGCGATCCACAGTTACTGCCGGATTTGACCTTTCTCCAGGCCGACGCCACACTCGTCTGCGGTGACTATCACTGACAGAACAGAAGCGTGACTCATCGGAGAACACGACGTTCCGCCATTCCCTCATCCAAGTCGCTCTAGCCCGGCACCATGCCAGGCGTGCACGTCTATGCTGTGGAGTCAATGGTAGTCTTCTGAACGGACGCCGGGAGTGCAGGCCTCCTTCAACCAATCGACGGGAAATTGTTCTGGTCGATATTGGAACAGCCAGGGTGTCTTGCACATGCTGAAGAATGGCGGTTGACGTGGCGTGCGGGGCTGCCACCGCTTGGCGGCGGATGCGCCGATCCTCGCGTGCTGACGTCACTCGGGCTGCGCCTGGACCCCTCGCACGTGCCACATGTCCCTGCGCCAACCATCTTCGCCACAGGCGCTGCACCGTGGACACATCCCTATGGGTATCGGCTGCGATTTGACGAAGCGACCAACCTGCCCTTCTCAGCCCGATCACCATACCCCTCGTAAAGTCGTCTGTCTGCTGGAAATGCCTCCGTCGACGGCGGCCTGGCATTCTTAGCTATACACGTGTCCTGTGGCCCCCACACGACAACACGTTCTACAATGACTGTCGGCTGAGAAATCACGGTACGAAGTGGGCCATTCGCCAACGCCGTGTCCCATTTATCGTTCGCTACGTGCGCAGCACAGCGGCGCATTTCACATCATGAGCATACCTCAGTGACGTCAGTCTAGCCTGCAATTGGCATAAAGTTCTGACCACTCCTTCTTGGTGTTGCATTTGCTCTGTCAGTCAGTGTATCATTGCCGTCATGCTCTTAATTCAAAACAGGGTATTCCTTTTAACATTTCTTTTTTTTACGAATTGAGAATATCTTTTCTAACCTTGATTTAAAAATAGTGTTTCTGGTATAATTTTTCAGATTTTTCTAGTTCCAGCACTTAACATTCTAGCATCAGCCACTGAAATCTATATGACTAGGTGTAATTTAGCGGTTTATTGTGGGATATAATTAAATACATATGTGGATTTTCAGTGTGGCTAGTTACTGGTATTGAGAAATTATGTAACTCTTCATGTCACTCATATCAACCAATGAAATCTCATCGGATACTGTACATCACCAGTAATGACCCTCGGCGCAAAAAATGGCAGTTTTTACTAGCGCCTCAAGCGGTCTAAACTGATGCAGTACCTTCGCACTCAGAAGAACGACTGCTGCCCATATGGTTATTATGAGCTGTACAGCTGGAAAAATGTGCTCTGTATTTTTCTTCAAGAAAAATCAATAGCAGTATGGAGATAAATAAACGTAAATAATGATGTCCGATTGGGCTATTTCTTGAAAACTCTTGATTAGAAAATATCAGCTTCAGTTTTAAATTTTAAACTTTGATCATTATCTCACGTTAGAATTTTGTATTCTAATCTTGCAGTTGTATTCTGTGGGTTTTGTTTACTCTGAACGACGGAGTCAGACCTTTTATTAAAGAATTATAGTCCTGGGAACTGAAAAATAGATTCGAAAAAATATTTCCAGCGATCGGATTTTAGGAATTCCAATTTAACCAGCGAAGAGTGAAAATAGTTTTTATCGTTTTATTTCTGTCCATTTGCGATGTTAAACTTACCAGCATGGTATCAATTCATAGTAAAAGTTGAAAAAAAAAAACCCGTTCTTTCTCTGAATTTATCTGGCGGGGAAAGTCATATCCAGCGCAAAATAAGTAGTCCAAATAATAGAATGACAGAAGATGTTGAAGAAGCTGAATATTCCCGTAGCAACATTACGTTCATTCTCCACGTGAAACAGGTGGTAAAGTGTGGAGTAGAATATTTTAATGCTCCATAGTGAGGAAATAATCGAGCGTTGTCTTGCTCAGAAAGAAGTCTAGCGTTTTCGTACCTTTTGGAGTGATGTTTAGAACTCTGTACTTTAATGTTATTAAATCTTCCGGGCTGGCTCTGATTATAATCCTGAAAAGAATTTTACGTGAACAGCATTTGATCGCATCCTAAAAACGTAAGCAGGGATAAACTGGTATTATGTGAACTATTTCTATATGATCAATATGATATAGACAAAAGGAAAGATACTGAAATCTCCAGGAAAAGTCAAGCTGTCACATGAGCTAACTCTTTCAGAAAATTTCCGACACTCTTCTGTTAGTTTGAATATTTACTTTTGTTCAAAAGTTCACACCATTCCATTATAACAGTTCTTTGCGATGTAAAATGTAACTTCCACCAAATATGAGATTTTTTAAATATCATTGAAGCTATATTTGAAAACCTTCGGTTTTGTGCTGGCCAACAAATTCAGCTGATATCATCATCACTGAATATTTCCGGCACGTAGTGGGGCAATGGATTATGTCACAGCAAATTCAGCATCGTAACGTAGAGCAAAACAGTTTTCGTTGAACGTAGGGAATCAATGCAGTATTGAGAAGGTGGCATAATCTTCGCATTTATATTTACGTGGTCAAATTATTTCCGGAGTAGATTCCATCAACTTATTAACAGTATAATTAACAGATAATCACAATGAATTTGAGTTAGGTCAAGACAAGAAACATATCAAGCATATTATTAAGACTTTTGGCATATATTGAGTCTATTGCAAGCTAGCACTTCTGAAGTTCTAGACTCCTAACTACGTAAAGGAAACATCAGGTTTATAAAATATAATTTCATAAGTGATTCACACAAGCTGGAGGAGAATATCTGCATTATCACTATTTTCATTTTTGAAAATTAAGGTCCTCTAAAGACCACATATTTCTTAGATGAAAATGAGGGATACACAGATGAACAATAATATTCTTTACCTGTTAAAGAGTCGTTGAACTAGCTACAGAGAAAGTCAAGTCATCTTTCATTACTGGCGCGATGAGTTACAGTAAGAAAGTTTGTGAATTAGAAGTTGGAGTGTTGACGGAAAAGTTTGGAAGATGCAGGGAGTCAATGACACGTACAGGGGTAAGTCGAGTTTTCTGGAAGCCACGTGCGGGTCTGACCTACATTCACGACCTCGTTTACCTCCGGGCCAAAGGGCACGAGCCCCTAGGGCACAGAATACGTACATCAACTACAGCACTATCAGTGTGACCCTGTTCATGTGACAGCATTAAAATATAATCTAATCCTATTATCACACGCTCGTGATGGAGAGTATAAATAATACGAGGCAAAAGCTTTCAACTGTTTCCTCTTCTTTAGCTGACAAACAAGATTGCAACTGTATATTTTTCACACGTCTCGTTTCCGGTGGAAAGCAATTCCGAGATCAAAGTACTCTGCCTGGAATTTCGTTTTATGAGATGTGTAGTCTTGTACTTGAAAAAAGGCGGATGTTTCGTCAAATTCAAAAGTGAATATTCCAAGAGATGGACGTAATCAAATGGAGGCGTGGGTGAAATCTCACGAGAGGGTTTAAAGGGGAAATCATTATCCAGCGAGATAGGTAGATCCTCTGAAAAGGTACCAATGATATTCAAAGATCTACGAGTAGGCTTCTTTAAGAGTTATGCTAGAAGAAACAAAACATAAATGTGTCTCTTTTATAATAATGTTATTGTTTTTACGTCCCACTAACTACTTTTGATGGTTTCCGGAGACTCCGAGGTGCCGGAATTTTGTCCCTCGGGAGTTCTTTTACGTGCCAGTAAATCTACCGACACGAGGCTGAAGTATTTGAGCACCTTCAAATACCACCGGACTGAGCCAAAATCGAACCTGACAATTGTCTCTTTTACATAAATGGTTGAAAATCATTGTGGTATCGATTAATAATATCTTACTGTACTCAGTTTAGGAATATTACTTTGAAAATATAAATTACATTTTGTATGAAGTCGGTAACACCTCAAGGATGATACTCAAATATATTCTTTTTTTTTTTTGCTACTGGCTTTACGTCACACCGACACAGATAGATCTTATGGTGACGACGGGACAGGGAAGGGCTAGGACTGGGAAGGAAGCAGCCGTGGCATTAATTAAGGAACAGCCCCAGCATTTGCCTGGTGTGAAAATAGGAAACCTCGGAAAACCATTTTCAGGGCTGCCGACAGTGGGATTCGAACCCACTATCTCCCGAATACTGGATACTGGCCGCACTTAAGCGACTGCAGCTATCGAGCTCGGTACTCAAATATGAACGTTCATGGTGGAACCACTGCCAATTTTCAGTTGTAGAGATTAATAATGATTTGATTCTGTGTATTCTATATAAAAAGACAAACCAAAACGAAACCCCATTGCGCAACAGCCCAGAAGGGTCTTGGCCTACCAAGCGACCACTGTTCAGCCCGAAGGCCTACTGATTACGTAGGTGTCGTCTGGTAAGGACAACGAATCCTCTCGGCCGTTATTCTTGGCTTTCTAGACCGGGGAGGACCGTCAGATAGCTCCTCAATTGTAATCACGAAGGCTGAGTGGACACGAACCAGCCCACAGATCCAGGTAAAAATCCCTGACTTGGCCGGGAATCGAATTTGAGGCCTCCGGGTAAGATGTAGACACGCTACCCCTACACCGCGGGACCGGCCTATATAAATAAAGCTCATATGAAATAATAATAATAATAATAATAATAATAATAATAAGGCAGACCCTCCGACGAGGGTAGGCGGCATCCGCCATGTGTAGGTAACTGCATGTTATTGTGGTGGAGGATGGTGTTATGTGTGGTGTGTGAGTTGCAGGGATGTTGGGGACAGCACAAACACCCAGCCCCAGGGCCATTGGAATTAACCATTGAAGGTTAAAATCCCCGACCCGGCCGGGAATCGAACCCGGGACCCTCTGGACAGAAGGCCAGTACGCTGACCGTTCAGCCAACGAGTTGGACAATAATAATGATAATAATAATACTTTCCTTTCTTTCTTTTTTCTTTCTTTCTTTCTTTCTCTTTTCTCTTTCTTTCTTTCCTGGCCTTCTCCTGATTATCTGCGGTCGGCATTAATTTGGACTGAGCTCATATTTACGGCATGATGTTCTTAATGACGTCAACCATTGCGTGTTTCTGTGGTGGTTGGTAGTGTGATATGTTGTATGAAAATGAATATGCGTATTAAGACAATCACAAGAACTCAGACGTCGAGATAGAGGGATTAACCAAACAAGGTTTGAATTCCCCACCCGGCCGGGAATCGAATCCGTGGTGCTAAGAACTGAAGGCCACTACGATAATCATTCATCAAAAGACTTGGACAACAACAACAATAGTGTTATTAATCTTAATAATAATAATAATAATAATAATAATAATAATAATAATAATAATAATAATAATAATAATAATAATAATAATGTCTTAATTTCTACGGCGTGAATTCTTCGAAGCTCCTGCTATCAATTTTGGTGCTTTCCATAGGCAGAGTAAAAGAAACCTCTATTTTATGCACATATATAGCAAAGTACCGGTAGTTCTGTATGTTATGGGAATCTTTTGCCTTCAAAATCGCACTTACCCACCAAATCTTTCGATCTGGATACATTGTCGTAATACACAAACAAATTCATCTACTGATGCATACATTCAAAATGTTCAATTTCATGAAGTGATCTATGTCGTATAAATTATGAGCATGATCATGGGCTTAAATAACAATATATTTTTCTAGTTACTTATTCATTACCATCATACCTGAGATCTGGCGTTACACTTTTACAAGCTTAAAAATTATACTAGTAGTCCTTTTTTCATATCGTACAGCGATTATTTTTGTACCTGTTTCCATGCATTTGTAATATTGTGATAAACTATTTTTATATCCTCTTATATGTTAATTTTAGCGTTCAGCAAGATCAATAAACTGAGTTGCCTAGAATAGCTCGTTCTCTCCTCTCCATGAAATTAAAGTTTATATAGGAATTGTTGGCTGTCTCTTTCAAAGTCATTCTATTAAGCCAAATGGTAATACAATATTCATAAAGATAACAGCAATTTAGTTTCCTTAGAAACTTTCCCTTGGATGTATGGGAATCATAGTCACCTAGCTAACATACATACATCTTCATTATAGACTGTTATGCCTTTCAGCGTTCAGTCTGCAAGCCTCTTGTGAATTTACTAATCGCCACCACAATCCTCTATTTGTAACTAGTTCTGTGGCCGTGCTTATTTCTACATCTTTTATCTTCAAATTGTTAGAAACTGAGTCTAACCATCGTCGTCTAGATCTCCCTCTATTTCTCTTACCCTCGATTGCAGAGTCCATTATTCTCCAGCAGTAGGTAACCTATCTTCCTCGATACGCCGCCTCACATGATCCCACCACCGTATCTTCATCCATCGAGTTCATTCCAAACTTAGCCATTATCTCCTCATTCCAAGTACCCTTCGGCCATTATTTCCACCTGCTTGTACCAGCAATCAATCTCGTTACCTTCATATCTGTTACTTCTAACTTACGAATATGATATCCTGAGTTCACCCAGATTTCAGTCCCGTAAAGCAAAGTAGATCTAAAAACAGAACGTTGTAAAGATAGTTTCGTCTGGGAACTGACTTCCTTCTTACAGAATACTGTTGATCGCAACTGTGAGCTATTTTGGAAATATTATTATTTTAAATATCTGCGAAAAATTAACGTACTTGATCCATATTAAGGTAAGGTAAGGGTTATTCTATCCGAAGGCAGATCCTAACCTCCACAGAGGTGTTCCTGAGCCGGAGTTTATGAGCGGTAGGGTGGCCAGTTCCTTTCCGCTCCTCCATTCCCTTACCCCCACCAATAGCGTGTGGCAACCCATCCAACTCCTGACCACGCCCAATGTTGCTTAACTTCGGAGATCTCACGTGATCCGGTGTTTCAACACGGCTACGGCCGTTGGCTGATCCATATTAATGAGAAGTGGGTTTTTTTTTTGCAGAGTGATCGGGCTTCCGTGCTGTCCGACTCGTTGGCTGAATGGTCAGCATACTGACCTTCGGTTCAGAGGGCCCCGGGTTCGATTCCTGGCCGGGTCGGGGATTTTAATCGCTTCTGATTAATTCTTCTGGCTCGGGGACTGGGTGTTTGTGTCCGTCCCAACACTCTCTTCTTCATATTCACACAACACACTATACTACCAACCACCACAGAAACACGCAATAGTGATTACATCCCTCCATATAGGGTTGTCGTCAGGAAGAGCATCCGGCCGTAAAACAGGGCCAAATCCACATGTGCGACACACATCGCACCCGCGACCCCACAGGTGTGGGAAAAGCGGTAGGAAAATAAGAATAAGAAGATCGGGCTTCCGTGCTGAAGATAAACATAAGGCAAACAAAACTCATAATAATAAATTGATCCAAGAGCTAAAATCCAACTCACAGTTCGTGTGACGAAGTGTTGAACACTAAAACTCTGCGTGGTGAGAACTGTTAAGCTAAGCGAACGTTACATCTGGATATAAATTCAAATTCCATATACTTTTTGACGGAGGGAGATGAAATATAGATCTATATACAGTATATATTTTACAATTTATTTTACGTCGCACCGACACAGATAGGTCGTATGGTGACGATGGGCTAGGAAAGGGCTAGGAGTGGGAAGGAAGCGTCCATGGCCTTAATTAAGGTACAGCCCCATCATTTACCTGCTGTGAACATGGGAAACCATGGAAAATCATCTGCAGGTCTGCGGACAGTGGGGTTCGAACGCACTATCTCCCGAATTCAAGCTCACAGCTGCGCGCCCCTAACCACACAGCCAACTCGCCCGGTGAGATTAAATATAGAAGCGTTCGAAGTAGGGTATGATAAGGTAGATCGTGGGAGACTACCAACCAAAATAATGGCTACTGGACTAGACAAGAGAGTGAACGAATGGGTGGTTACATTTTAGAAGTTGAGAGTTTTTGAATTTGAGTAGGCGAAGCATTATCTGATCCTGTAATACCGGAAGGATCTACATTTATTAGATGAAAAACCTAGATTTTTTGGTAATATCTGAAGTCATATCTTTTCAGTTTCGACTCACAGTCAGTTAATTTATAACATACAGGTGCTTACGATGTGCTTGAAAGGAGATAAGAGAGGACTTCACTAAGATAAGCTGCAGATTTCAAGTTACTAATAATTTAAACAGAAATAAACATAAATATCCGCCTCCGTGGTGTAGTGGTTAGTGTGATTAGCTGCCTCTCCTGGAAGTCCGGGTTCGATTCTCGGCTCTGCCACGAAATTTGAAAAGTGGTACGAGGGTTGGAACGGGGTCCACAAAGCCTCGGGAGGTCAACTGAGTAGAGGTGGGTTCGATTCCCACCTCAGCCATCCTGGAAGTGGTTTTACGTGGTTTCCCACTTCTCCTCCGGGCAAATGCCGGGATGGAACCTAACTTAAGGCCACGGTCGCTTCCTTCCCTCTTCCTTGCCTATCCCTTCCAATCTTCCCATCCCTCCACAACGCCCCTGTTCAGCATAGCAGGTGAGGCCGCCTGGGCGAGGTACTGGTCATACTCCCCAGTTTCATCCCCCGACCAAGAGTCTGAAGCTCCAGGACACTGCCCTTGAGGCGGTAGAGGTGCGATCCCTCGCGTAGTCCGAGGGAAGAACCGATCCTGGAGGGTAAACAGATAAAGAAGAAGAAGAATAAATATTCATACATTGTAAAATATCAGACAAAATCTGATCATGTTCTTTCAAGAACGAAGAATTTCTTTCTATTTTCTTTTTTTTTTCTTTTGCAAGTACAATACTGTTACCATCTGTTTTCTTTTTCAGGTAGTTTATTACGCAAAATTAGTTTCGGCAGACTGAAGAACCTAGAAATTATTTTAAAAAATTTAGAATCACACATGAGGCATTTTGTGTGTGATGTTATATTGTATAGAGTAATGAATAAGTTACAGGATTGTGAACGACTGCTAAACGACCCCGACACAGTTGTATGATGGACAGCCGGTAATGACACAGTGGCAAACGGGGGTGGAAAGTTAGGTTATGAATTTGACCAAGAGGATAAGTGCTCTCATGTTTAATTACTCGTACTATGTTGTTGAGGGGCTGCCCGGCCGAGGCGGTAAAGGCGTACTCGGTTCACCCGGGACGACGTGGGTTCGAATCCCCATCAGGAAGTCGTAAAATTTAAGAAATGAGATTTCCACTTCCGGAGGTGCATATGGCCCTGAGGTTCACTCAGCCTACACCAAAAATGAGTACCAGGTTAATTCCTGGGGAAAAGGCGGCCGGGCGTAGAGCCAACCACTCTACCCCATCAAGTGCCGAGGTTACAGATAGTGGAAGCCTTTACCTTCCACCACTCCCAGGACCTTCATGGCCTGTACTGAGATGACTTTTACTATGTTGCTGGCGCGTAAAAGTTCCTCTTGGCGATCACTGTAAGTATTGTAATATAAGGAAAGCTCTTTAACGACGTAGTAACTAAAGGTTACATATCCTTTCATATGGTGATGAGGTTATTTTAATCTGTGTGATTTCCGACAAAAGATACTGTTACAAAAATGTTACAAACTTTGGGCTGGGAGCAAGGAGATGAGCAGTCTGACAAGGCGATATGTTCTGAGCTGTCAGCGGAAAGATGGCATAGAATGACATTCGTCGACCGGGCGAGTTGGCCGTGCGGTCAGGGGCACGCGGGTATGAGCTTGCATCCGGGATAGTGGGTTCGAATCTCACTGTCGGCAGCCCTGAAGATGATTTTCCGCGGTTTCCCATTTCCACACCAGGCAAATGCTAGAGCTGTACCTTTATTGAGGCCACGGCCACTTCCTTCCAACTCCTAGGCCTTTCCTATCCTATCGTCGCCCTAAGACCTATCTGTGTCGGTGCGACGTAAAGCAACTAGAAAAAAAAAAGACATTCGTCGACGAATGTGCTTGAAATGGTATTTTAAAAGTAGGCAAGATGATAATATGAAAATAAAGTATGAATTCAAGACGACCAGCTGGTGCTAATATTCGTTCATAGGCGCATAGATTAAGAATTGGAGTAAGGTACCATGAGGAGCTCGGCCCCACAACAAGTCCGCCTGTCACCCGGCGGCCCCACGTTCGATTCCCGGCCGTGCCACGGGCTTGTAATTGTAAATGCTTAATATCCCTGGCCTGGGGACTGGGTGTTAATGTCGTCCTTAACGTTCCTTTCCTCACATTCAACACTTTACACTTCCGAAATATCCAAATAC
This sequence comes from Anabrus simplex, assembly GCF_040414725.1. Lineage (NCBI taxonomy): Eukaryota > Metazoa > Arthropoda > Insecta > Orthoptera > Tettigoniidae > Anabrus > Anabrus simplex. The sequence goes on along the minus strand of NC_090268.1, from coordinate 353,794,807 downwards.
ACGCAGGTTCATAACATATGGTGCAAGTAGGGGCAGAAGATCTTTGTAGGTCGACACCCCGAACAAATACCATTAAAAAAAAACACATTAGGATGTTCGACCTTGAAATCATGTAATCATTTAATAAAATACTAGGCAAACCGTTGATACGGAATCTGTCACCTGGCGACTGCTTTAACTGCATATCAGCGGTGATTGATTGATTGATTGATTGATTGATTGATTGATTGATTGATTGATTGATTGATTGATTGATTGATTGATTGATTGATTGATTGATTGATTGATTGATTGATTGATTGAGTTTATTTGCTGATCAACAATTAAGCAATGTTTGCAGTACTCCATACAATATCCTTTCCTCGTTCATCAAATGAAATATGTTATGTGCACTCTGTTTCAAAAGTAGAGGCAGCAATAGACGTTGATATGCCCCATAATACTGTTTACTGCAGCAAAGTACGGAAATTATATGTACAGAGAAAATGATGGCAGTATGGCGTCGTATCGTGTACAGTTGCATACTTTATGACACGGAGCTAGATAATGTGCACGTCCCTGACAAATGTAACAGTCCCAGTGGTACATGGATAAAGCACATAAAGGGCAATACAAGCAAGCAAACTGATAATTTACAGTGCATATTTTCACTCTCTAATTGTACTTGGGTAAACGAAAACGGCCTCTACTATCCGTAAACTCATGAACAGGGGTTTCAAATTTGTACGGACTCGAGGGCCATATCGGAAACGTTAGACATGTTTGCGGGCCACACTTGAATAATAGGTCAATTTTCGTAAAATTCTGCAAATAGTACAGAAGTACCATTATGAAATAATGTGCATCATTCAATAGAAATGAAATTTTATATTTTTCATTGTTTAAAACTTTATTTCACAGTTGGATAAAAGAGTGAATTTGGAGCAGGGCTGAGTGCCTCAGATGATTGAGGCGCTGGCCTTTTGACTCCAACTTTGCAGGATCGATTCTGACTCAGTCCGCTGGTATTTGAAGGTAATCAAATACGTCAGCTTCGTGTCGGTAGATTTACCGGCACGTAAAAGAACTCCTGCGGGACTAAATTGCGGCACCTCGGCGTCTCCGAAGACCGTAAAAGTAGTTAGTGGGACGTAAAGCAAATAACATTATATAAAAAAATTAAAGTACAGCCCCAGCATTTGCCTGGTGTTAAAATGGGAAGCCACGAAAAACAATCATAGGGTGCCGACAGTGGGGTTCAAAAGTAGTTAGTGGAACGTAGAAACAATAACATAATTATTTGTATTTTAAATGTTTAAAAATCAAAAATAATCTATTCAGATCGAGTGAATACTTAAAAAAGAAGAGGAAACAAAATTGCGGAATGAATTAGTTCTGATCTGGATCTATTAGGGGTATACAATTAATACATATTTGAACGAGCTCTGAAACATTTTTTGTAACTTTTCTTCACATTATTTTTTAAAACGCTCTCACGAGCTACAAAATATGATTTCACGGGCCACATGCGGCCCGCGGGCTGCCATTTGGAAACCCCTGCTCATGAGTATTGTAGCCCACTTCGAGGTTGGTAAAACATTATTATTATATCGACAAAGTTATGCTGCATCAAATTAAATACTTTTACTCTTTTCAGAGACTCAAAGGTGCCAATTTTTTGTCACTCAGAGGTTATTTTAAGTACCGATAAATCTACTGACACGAGGCTGGCGTATTTCAACACCTTCAAATACCACCGAACTGAGCCAGGATCGAAACTGCATACATGGCTCGTATAGCCAATGCTCCAACCGCATAAGCTACTCATCCCGGCTTGCTGTTATAATTGAAAGCTCTATACAACGTCAGGTTCGCATGTGTAATTGAAAATACTATCCACAGTAAGTTCTCCTGCGAATGATGTGGAAGTTGAATTGGTAGTTGATGTGTAGGAGTTACATTTCACCTGTCATGAAAATGTTGCAAACCACTTTGATTACGAGAGATGAATGTAATCTACACGTCCTTGCGCCAACGAACCCTGTCCGATACGGCAAGACTCGCCCACACTCAACAACTAGAATAGAAAGTTGAAGTAATATGAACATTACGTAACATATTTTACCGAGAATATATTATACTTAATTACAATGTTCATCGGAAACGACATACAATGATTCTAAAATAATTATCACCGGGTGAGTTGGCCGTGCGGTTAGGAGCGCGCAGCTGTGAGCTCGCATTCGGGAGATAGTAGGTTCGAACCCCACTGTCGGCAGCCCTGTCAGTGGTTTCCCATTTTCACACCAGGCAAATGCTGGGGCTGTACCTTAATTAAGGCCACGGCCGCTTCTTTCCCATTCCTAGGCCTTTCCTGTCCCATCGTCCCCATAAGACCTATCTGTGTCGGTGCGACGTAAAGCAAATAGCAAAAAAAAAAAATATATAATAAAGCATTTCCTGCTCATCAGGGTGCTTGAACTTATCTGCCTGTTGGAAGCATTTAAAAAAAAGGTCTTATAAAAATTATCAATACAATAAAATATTCCTTCCAAGCATGGAGTGGAAGAGAACGTCCCCATGATACTTGCAGCATTCCCTCTCTTAATTGCGATGCGCATGCGCTACTATAGATACTCAGTAACTTGGGAATCATCTGTGATGCCCTGTAGCAGTTTCCAGATTTCAGAGACGATGTTCTCTGCTTCGGAACACCATGGCCCAAACGCGACGAAAACGTAATTATCGACAATGGATCGAAATTTATCCTTTTTAAAACAACGGCTGCTTCTGCTGCTGACCCAGCTACTTTAGAGGTGATTGATAAATTTATGGCTGAAGCAGTTGCATTCCTTTCTTCCAAGGTGTGACTGATTGCCCATCAGGACATTTACCATCAGATCGACTGATTCCTATAGGTTCCAGAATAGCAGGAACGCTCGCGAATGCCAAGGCTCTTCTGATCAGGTCATTCAAGGAGAAGTGTCTGGGAAACCTACCCGAGCAAAAATAAATTGTCGAATGCATGGATAAAAAATGTCTATTTTTGTAACAGTTTGAAGTTTCCTGCCAGTGGAAGAAATTATAATAATAGCATTAATGCAGCCATATGGCAATATGGGAGTATGGTGCCTTGGGGGTCTGCCTGTGCTTGTTCTCAAATAAAACTATCGCTCCGGTGACACCAACATTAGTGATGGAGGGCGAAAGCAAATTCAGATTCAGAATCCACGTTAGTGGCAAACAGCGCATCAATGCGGTCCCCTCAGAAGAATGTATTATAGTTCCATTTAAATTAACAAAGTTGATGCTGATATCTACATTATTAATAATCCCTTGGTAACAAGTAATACAATGTTTTAAGCGTACCTTCATACCATTTAATAATATGGAAACAGATTATCGACATCTTCAGTGGATTAGAAGTTACTTTGGTATAACATCTGGTGAAAAACTCTCTATATTGCGATTAGAGAGAGTTAATTTAAATTGCTTTATACGGACAAATTCAGGAGGTGATTCCTGGAAGGAAAAGAAACCAAAAAGGTAATATCAACATATGTCCGGAAATTCATATTTTCCATAGTAGGCGGCACTGCTATGCGCGTTATCCTTCTCCCATAATAACCATGTTTTTCTTGTTGCAGATTTACTGTTTGAGTGATCCTAGGGAAGTGGTGGTACAATGGTCCGTTATTTGTACCAGGAACAAGCCGAGATATTATTCACATACGGACAAGCACATAGGAATGGTTCAAGAGGCCGCACGAATTTGCCAAGAAATGTACAAACAGAACTACACGAATCACAAAACGTTTGCAGCCATTCGCCATAGTAGTTAAGTTGGCCACGGCTCTACCGTGGCTCTACGCCTCTGCATTCGGGAGACGGGCCTGGGGCACTGTGCCGGACTTCACGCCTGGTCCCACACGTCGGCTGTCCTGAGGAAGGTTTTCCGTGGTTTTCCATTCTCCTGCACTAAGGCGAACAGTTCGTAGTATAGGCCACGGCCGCCTACCCCCTCACCTTCACCGCACATCTCCTTCATCGTAACAAATCTCCCGGCCTGAGAGACGGCGTCACCGTCTAAGAGGCCCGCCTCCCCCTTCAGGGGAGGAATGAAAACGTTTAGTAGTAGTCGCCATAGTAGGTCGGTAGATGCAGAGTGGGTCTCGGGCCCCTAGTGGCAACGGCTGGTCCGTGGTCCAACAGCTCTGCACTCTGACCGGCCACCCTAGCAGAGGAGGGTTGGCCACGGCTGGTCCTTGGCTCCAGGCCTCTGCATTCCTACCGATCAACCGAGCATAGGAGGGTTGAACGTGGCTCTACGCTTCTCCATTCGGAGGACAGAGAGGGGCTGATCCCCACCGTCAACTGTCCGGAGAATGGTTTTCCGTGGTTTTCCATTCTCCTGCACTAAGGCGAATGCCAGGACATATCAGGGACGGAATGAAAGCGTGTCAGTGGTAGTGTCATAGTAATATAATGATATATACTAACTGCGCCATGTTATGTACTAATTGTTCGATTGCAGACTCATCATCCATTTCGGGACTTATGTTGACATGAGCTTTCCTGTTCCTTTTCCTGTCACGAATTTTTCGCTCTAGTTTAATTTCATCCTGTATATTTCGAGTTCCTCTGACTCTGCTACTATCCTGAGAAAATACTAGATTACTACAAACTATCCACTACTTCTAATTTCAAACATACATATTGATATCTTACCATCAGACATCCCCATGTCTACTACTGTATATCTCCTAAAAATTCCTAATGTTCTGATCGTCGTTAACATTAATGACCGTTGAATATGAAACAGTAATGAATATTCTTGTTCTGAATTATCGAGCGGAGTGGCCGCGCGTGTTATCGCGCTACGGCTGTGGAGCCAAGCTCTGCATTCGGGAGACGAGTGGCCTATTCACAGGACACAGCCGATTTTTTCTAACATTTTGTCCGGTTTCATTCACGATCATTCATTGTATATTCATTAACTCCTCAGCTGAGTTTGGCGCCAGGTCGTAAAAATATGCTATATAATTTTCATCTCACCTCATCCTCGACCACGTATCAGAAAATAGGACTAAGGGGTAAATATGGAATTCTTGTTTTGAATTAAGAGGTGTAGCCTGTTTATGTGAACTGGATGGGAATACGACATCCAAAATTTTATCCATAACCGCAACAGAATGGCAAACTAACACGATTAAATACACCACTGGATTTCTACGGGATTTTTCCAACTCTGGCTATTAATATGATATATTAGAATTAAATATAATAATAATAATAATAATAATAATAATAATAATAATAATAATAATAATAATAATAATAATAATAATAATAATAATAATCCCTTCAACTAATAGCAGAGATAGTATTCGTCGGAGTGCCGGGGTTTTGCCATGACATTGTATTCTTTAACATGAGAGTTAATCTAACGAGAAGTCTCTTGTTTGTCCGCCTCTGTGGTGTAGTGGTTAGTGTGATTAGCTGCCACCCCCGGAGGCTCGGGTTTGATTCCCGGCTCTGCCACGAATTTGAAAAGTGGTACGAGGGTTGGAACGGGGTCTACTCAGCCTTGGGAGGTCAACTGAGTAGAGGTGGGTTCGATTCCCACCTCAGCCATCCTGGAAGTGGTTTTCCGTGGTTTCTCACTTCTCCTCCAGGCAAATACCGGGATGGTACCTAACTTAAGGCCACGGCTGCTTCCTTCCCTCTTCCATGTCAATCCGTTCCAAACTTCCCATCCCCCACCAACGCCCCTGTTCAGCATAGCAGGTGAGGCCGCCTGGGCGAGGTACTGGTCATCCTTCCCAGTTGTACCCCTCGACCCAGAGTCTGTAGCTCCAGAACACTGCCCTTGAGGCGGTAGAGGTGGGATCCCTCGCTGAGTCCGAGGGTAAAGAGGAAAAGAAGAAAGAAGAAGAAGTGTCAGTAAGAATAGTATTGATTCAATTAGCCATCAAAATGCTAGAATTTTGCCACGAAAACAGATTCTAGTTAATCTACTGATAATGGCCTTCTCTCATAAGTGCCCGTAAAATTTTTTGGGACGCGAACTCACAAACATAAGCGTGTACGATTAAGTCTTGCCCAGTACATTACTCAGCTGGTAAGAACGACGACTACCGAGCTCGATAGCTGCAGTGCAGCCAATATCCAGTATTCGGGAGATAGTAGGTTCGAACCCCTCTATCGGCACCCCTGAAGATGGTTTTCCGTGGTTTCCCATTTTCATACCAGGCAAATGCTGGGACTGTACCTCAATTAAGGCCACGGCCGCTTCCTTCCCACTCCTAGCCCTTTCCTGTTCCATAGTCGCCATAAGACCTATCTGTGTCGGTGCGACGTCGCACCGACACAGATGGTCTATGGCGACGATGGTATAGGAAAGGACTAGGATTAGGAAGAAGAGGCACTGGCTTTAATCAAGGTACAGTCCCAGCATTTGCCTGGTGTGAAAATGGGGAAACCACGGAAAGCCATCTTCAGGGCTGCCGATGGTGGGATTCGAACCAACTATCTCCCGAATGCAAGCCCACGGTTGTTCGGCACTGAACGCATGGACTCTACTACTACTACTACTACTACTACTACTAATAATAATAATAATAATAATAATAATAATAATAATAATATATGTATGTATGTTCAGTCTTCAGCCCTAAGGCTGGTCGGATACTCAACAGCTCTGACATCGGCTGTCATAGATGGCCTAGGCATCACTGAAGAGGCGTACTATGGGTGAGGTCGTTTCCCGTTACTTTTTTCACCGAGCCAGAAGTTGCTATTACATATCATTCTGCCAAGCCCACTGAAATGCATGCACCACCCGACCCTATGAGCAACATTTTCACACCATTCATAGCAGGGACTGGCTGCAAAAGGAATGGCATTACTAGCATCACTCATACCTCAGTAACTTTCATATTGTCAAAGCCAAGGATAAGACAGAGACAGATCAATGAAAGTAACAAAATTGCTCTAACCCATACCAGAAGACGTAGTGCACTGTAAACACTAGGTCCTGCCCGCGAAAGCATATAACAACAACAACAATAATAATAATAATAATAATAATAATAATAATAATAATAATAATAATAATAATAATGTTACAATGTGAATTAGCTGCCATGTACCAGTGGTGTAGCTGTTAAGTTTGTACTCGGGAGATGATGAGTTTGAACCCTTACCATCGGAAGACCTGAAGATAGTTTTAATTTCCACAGTGGTCAAAAGCTGGGACTTCCTTAATTAAGGGCATAGTCATCTCTTTCCCAGTCCTATCTATGTCAGTGGAACGTTAAACAATATATATGGTGTATCTCACGTCATTTGGCTCCTCAGCATAATGGTCAGCGCAGTGGCCTTCGGACCAGAGGGTCCAGGGTTCGATTCTCGGCCGGGCTGGATGTTTTAGTACTGTTTGAATATTTTTTTAAACTCGGAGATCAGATGCCTGTCATTGTCTTAATACACATCTACGTACAACACACAAAACTTCCAACCACCACAGATACACGTAAAATTTATTAGGCCTTTGGTTCATGTTTGTGGGTTACTGTAGTCACGTCCTAGTTCGTGAACCATGGGCAACGGCTGAGTGGCCTAGTAAGTGGTCCTGAGAGTCGGGATACCAGTTGTTATGGAATGGGAGTGGGCATCTCGGACATATTCTGAGTCGTGGCCCTCCTTGTGCTCAGGCGGCCAGGACTACACAATTCACCGGTGGTCCATAACCCGTTAGAGGAGAGATCCTCACTTGGACTATGTGCAAGTAGGGCAGCATCCTGCTTCATGAATTTACCGAGCTCAGAACACTTTAAGCAAGCCTCGGACCTATGGGAGTAATGGAGTCCCACTCCCATTTGACAGGCGAGGGACTCCTTGGAAACAACTTGGCGAACGAAATGGAATTCGATGGGGAGCTATCAATATTAATGGGGCTTATGGAAGAAAGAAGGTAGAACTTGCTGAGTCAGCAAAGAGGATGCATCTGGATGTGCTAGGAGTAAGTGATATTCGGGTAAGGGGAGATAAGGAGGAAGAGATAGGAGATTATAAAGTGTACTTGACGGGTGTTAGAAAGGGAAGGGCAGAGTCTGGGGTAGGGCTCTTTATCAGGAATACCATTGCACGCAACATAGTTTCTGTTAGGCACGTAAGTGAGCGAATGATGTGGGTAGATTTGTCAGTGGGAGGAATTAGGACAAGAATTGTGTCCGTGTATTCACCATGTGAGGGTGCAGATGAGGATGAAGTTGACAAGTTTTATGAAGCATTGAGTGACATCGTGGTCAGGGTCAACAGCAAGGATAGAATAGTGCTAATGGGCGATTTCAATGCGAGAGTTGGGAATAGAACTGAAGGATACGAAAGGGTGATTGGTAAATGTGGGGAAGATATGGAAGCTAATGGGAATGGGAAGCGTTTGCTGGACTTCTGTGCTAGTATGGGTTTAGCTGTTACAAATACATTCTTCAAGCATAAGGCTATTCACCGCTACACATGGGAGGCTAGGGGTACCAGATCCATAATAGACTATATCTTAACAGACTTTGAATTCAGGAAATCTTTTAGGAATGTACGAGTTTTTCGGGGATTTTTCGATGATACAGACCATTATCTGATCTGTAGTGAACTAAGTATCTCTAGGCCTAGGGTAGAGAAAGTGAAATCTGTCTGCAAACGAATAAGGGTAGAAAATCTCCAGGATGAGGAAATTAGACAGAAGTACATGGATATGATTAGTGAGAAGTTTCGAACAGTAGACAGTAAGCAGGTTCAGGATATAGAAAGTGAATGGGTGGCATACAGGGATGCTGTAGTAGAAACAGCAAGGGAATGCCTAGGAACAACTGTGTGTAAAGATGGGAAAAGGCGAACATCTTGGTGGAATGATGAAGTGAGAGCAGCCTGTAAACGTAAAAAGAAGGCTTATCAGAAATGGCTCCAAACAAGGGCCGAGGCAGACAGGGATTTGTACGTAGATGAAAGAAACAGAGCGAAAGAAATACTTGTTGAATCCAAAAAGAAGTCATGGGAAGATTTTGGTAATAACCTGGAAAGGCTAGGTCAAGCAGCAGGGAAACCATTCTGGACAGTAATAAAGAATCTTAGGAAAGGGGAGGAAAAGGAAATGAACAGTGTTTTGAGTAATTCAGGTGAACTCATAACAGATCCCAGGGAATCACTGGAGAGGTGGAGGGAATATTTTGAACATCTTCTCAATGTAAAAGGAAATCATCATGGTGGTGTTGCAAACAGTCAAGGTCATGGGGAGGAGGAAAATGATGTTGGTGAAATTATGCTTGAGGAAGTGGAAAGGATAGTAAATAAACTCCATTGTCATAAAGCAGCAGGAATAGATGAAATTAGACCTGAAATGGTGAAGTATAGTGGGAAGGCAGGGATGAAATGGCTTCATAGAGTAGTAAAATTAGCGTGGAGTGTTGGTAAGGTACCTTCAGATTGGACAAAAGCAGTAATTGCACCTATATATAAGCAAGGGAACAGGAAGGATTGCAACAACTATCGAGGTATTTCATTGATTAGTATACCAGGCAAAGTATTCACAGGCATCTTGGAAGGGAGGGTGCGATCAGTCGTTGAGAGGAAGTTGGATGAAAACCAGTGTGGTTTCAGACCACAGAGAGGCTGTCAGGATCAGATTTTCAATATGCGCCAGGTAATTGAAAAATGCTACGAGAGGAATAGGCAGTTGTGTTTATGTTTCGTAGATCTAGAGAAAGCATATGACAGGGTACCGAGGGAAAAGATGTTCGCTATACTGGGGGACTATGGAATTAGAGGTAGATTATTAAAATCAATCAAAGGCATTTATGTTGACAATTGGGCTTCAGTGAGAATTGATGGTAAAATGAGTTCATGGTTCAGGGTACTTACAGGAGTTAGACAAGGCTGTAATCTTTCACCTTTGCTGTTCGTAGTTTACATGGATCATATGCTGAAAGGTATAAAATGGCAGGGAGGGATTCAGTTAGGTGGAAATGTAGTAAGCAGCCTGGCCTATGCTGACGACTTGGTCTTAATGGCAGACTGTGCCGAAAGCCTGCAGTCTAACATCTTGGAACTTGAAAATAGGTGCAATGAGTATGGTATGAAAATTAGCCTCTCGAAGACTAAATTGATGTCAGTAGGTAAGAAATCCAACAGAATTGAATGTCAGATTGGTGATACAAAGCTAGAACAGGTCGATAATTTCAAGTATTTAGGTTGTGTGTTTTCCCAGGATGGTAATATAGTGAGAGAGATTGAATCAAGGTGTAGTAAAGCTAATGCAGTGAGCTCGCAGTTGCGATCAACAGTATTCTGTAAGAAGGAAGTCAGCTCCCAGACGAAACTATCTTTACATCGGTCTGTTTTCAGACCAACTTTGCTTTATGGGAGCGAAAGCTGGGTGGACTCAGGATATCTTATTCATAAGTTAGAAGTAACAGACATGAAAGTAGCAAGAATGATTGCTGGTACAAACAGGTGGGAACAATGGCAGGATGGTACTCGGAATGAGGAGATAAAGGCTAATTTAGGAATGAACTCGATGGATGAAGCTGTACGCATAAACCGGCTTCGGTGGTGGGGTCATGTGAGGCGAATGGAGGAGGATAGGTTACCTAGGAGAATAATGGACTCTGTTATGGAGGGTAAGAGAAGTAGAGGGAGACCAAGACGACGATGGTTAGACTCTGTTTCTAACGATTTAAAGATAAGAGGTATAGAACTAAATGAGGCCACAACACTAGTTGCAAATCGAGGATTGTGGCGACGTTTAGTAAATTCTCAGAGGCTTGCAGACTGAACGCTGAAAGGCATAACAGTCTATAATGATAATGTATGTATGTATGTATGTTATCTTTCCAAATGAGGTTGGCGTCACGGAGGGCATCCAGCTGTAAAACTAGGGAGCTAAATGTGGCTTCAGATAATAGGAAAAAGGCAAGGTTGGAAAAGAAAATGTAATACTGCTATAAGCTTTACATCACGTGGAATACTATCGAGTTAATGGATGCCAATGTGCTGCAGTTTGATCACGAATAAAGGTTGCTTTAACGTTCTAGCAAATCTACTTCAGTGGTTTTACCGATTCAATTACTCAACAGACTGTTAAGGTATTCGAACAAGAAACCTAATACTACTACTACTACTACTACTACTACTACTACTACTACTACTCACAGCACACTACTATCTATAGTCAATTATTGTTGTACTTAGATTATAAAATTACGTATTAGAATTACATTTCGACCTTTTGTAAATTGTCGAATATTATTGTATTTAGACTATAGTTATGTATTAGACTTAGTTTCAGAGCTATTGGTTTTCTGATTATATTCTTATTATTATTATTATTATTTCCGCCACTGTGGTGTAGTGGTTAGTGTGATTAGCTGCAACTCCCGGAGGCCCAGGGTTCAATTCCCGGCTCTGCCACGAAGTTTGAAAAGTGGCACGAGGGCTGGAACGGGGTTCAGTCACGCCTCGGAAGGTCAGCTGAGCACAGAGGGTTTCGATTCTCACCTCAATCATCCTCGAAGTAGTTTTCCGTGGTTTCCCACTTCTCTTCTAGGCAAATGCCGGGATGATATCTAACCCAAGGCCACGGCCGCTTCCTTCCCTCTTCCTTGCCTGTCCCTTCCAATCTTTCCATCCCCCTCCCCCTCCCACAAGGCGCCTGTTCAGCATAGCAGGTGAGGTCGACTGGATGGGGTACTAGTCCTCCACCCCTGTTGTATCCGCCCGACCCTAACTCTCACGTTCCAGGATACTTCCCTTTAGGCAGTAGAGGTGGGATCCTTTGCTGAGTCCGAAGGAAAAACCAAATCTGGAGGGTAAGCGGATTAAGAAAGAAGGAAAGATTTATTATTATTATTATTATTATTATTATTATTATTATTATTATTATTATTATTATTATTATTATTATTATTATTATTAATTGGGAAAGAGAGCACTATCTTTGCCACTAATAAAGACGGTATCTGTCTACTGGTTACTACTACTACAACTACTACTACAGCAATATTGACTAAACGTGAATTTAGAGTATCATGAGAATGTGGGTGAATGTTTATTGATCTCATTCCTACTGTTGAGAACTAACCGCCCAAATAAGATGAGGTGTGCAGGGAAATGTGCAAGCTACAGAAGTCCACGTGTGACCTCATATCTTACCGCACTGCTGACAGCGGACCTACAGCCGCAGCGCCACAAGAAGGGACAAGACCGTCCAGCACTCCCAGCACTTGCTGTCCCGTGCGTCACCCGGTACTGGTGGAAATCCGACTCGCTGCAACTTCTGGAAGTAGTGTTCGTCACAATAATGATGGCCATGCGCTTGCTTTCTCAGCACGATGGACACTCCTAACCTCAAGAACAGCACTACTGTAGTTACATTATCTTTGTTTACCATGGAGGACACTCGCGTTTGTGTTTTAAATCCATCACTCCTCCGGTTCACCACGCATTAAATACTCCAGTCTCGACCATCCAGTAACTAACTTTTAAATATATTATTTCACTGTTGATTTTTTCGTTCACATCATATAATATCAAAGTCCATTCACTTTAATATTGGAGGGGATATTACTACTACACTTGGAAGTTCGCGAATAAAAATACTATATTCTTATTTCTTGGTCACTTATATATTAAATCGGCCACACACTTTAGCACTTAATAATACGACGAAATAACGTACTTCCACTGAATTATATATGTGTGTGTGGTTGACCCGTCAGAGATACGAACCCAGGTCCACTAGAAGAGTCTGATCTCTCCCGCGTGCAGTCGTCTGGCTGAACGCGGCGCGCCGTGCGTTGCGTGCTGGGCCCAGCCGCCAATGGAAGGCGCCACGGCGCAAGCGTCGTCACCTTTCGAGATGCCAGCTTGCCTGCCCAGCTTATGTTAACTGAGAGATTAGGACGTCCACGATAAATCTCCTGATTAGCAAAAGACCGATGTTCGCTTACGGTAACCACAAAAGACACTTGCCTTATTAAATACAGCTAATTATCAGGTTGTCACAGATGTGAGCAGTTTGTTAATTGGGTCAAAAGAACACTGGGATGAAAGTGGTATAAATAAACCATCTCCATATTTTATAAATTAGCTATGCAGCCAAATATGAAGGTTGATCTTGTCAACCATCCAGCCTATTATAATTTAGACAAAGCCTTACGTTGAGTTACCTTCATGAATGAAATAAAGGAATAGCAGAATAAATAACACCTGGTTGTTCACAATTGTGTACAGGAGGTGGTTATCCAGTCATCAGTACGCTCAATGTGACGGGATTGAAAATCTATTATTTACGAAGACCTTTTTTTTTTTTTTTTTTTTTGCTACTTGCTTTACGTCTCACCGACACAGATAGGTCTTATGGCGACGATGGGACAGGAAAGGGCTAGGAGTGGGAAGGAAGCGGCCGTGGCCTTAGATTAAGGTACAGCCCCAGCATTTGCCTGGTGTGAAAATGGGAAACCACGGAAAACCATCTTCAGGGCTGCCGATAGTGTGGTTCGAACCTACTATCTCCCGAATACTGGATACTGGCCGCACTTAAGCGACTGCAGCTATCGAGCTCGGTGAAGACTTGTTTCAATATACTACTGGCACACTAATGAATACCTGTATAGAGGGAATTCCGGCAAGACCGTATTTCTTTCGTTTCTTTTTTTATTTCTGCTGCTTTAACGTCGCATCAAGATATCGAAGGGCAACTGCTAAGATTGGGAAGGTAGCGGCCATAGCCTTAGTTAAGGAACAGCCTTGGCAATTACCTGGTGTGAAAATGGAACATAACGGAAAACCATCTTCAGGGATGCCGACGGTGGGATTCGAACGCACCATCTTCATAATGCAAGCCCACACCTGCGTGATTCTAACTGCGTGGCCAACTCGTTCGGTCACAATATCTCTACAGAACTACAGTAGTTAATAGGTCGTTAACTTCTATGACAATAGTGCATGTACTTGTGACTAGGGAACTGCATGCCGTCGTTGCGCCTGGTAAAACAGCTATGTGACAATATTTCAGCTTAGAACTCTCACCAGAAAAGTTCTGTCATCTAAAGTTCAGTATTACATCAACTATATCAACGCATTTTCGATTTAAGTGTTACATGTACTGCGGGTCAGTATTTCTCCCCTGAACATTGTCAACGGTATTTCTAAAAGCAACGACGACGTACTGTAACATAAATGCCATTTTTGCAACTGAAGGGCTTAGAGGAAAAGAGCCACCAAACCGTAAGTTTACAGAGAAGAGGAGTTTGTGCAAGTCTCGGCTATGTAAAAATATGGCATGAAATTAACATTTTGGAAACTTGATTTTAAAAGAGACAACATTACACACACTTTAATAAACAAACCTAGTCCGACTCGTTGGCTGAACGGCCTTCGGTGCAGAGGGTCCCGGGTTCGATTCCCGGTCGGGTCGGGGATTTTAACCTTAATTGGTTAAATCCAATGGCACGGGGCCTGGGTGTATGTATTGTCTTCATTATCATTTCATCCTCATCACGACGCGCAGGTCGCATTCGGGCGTCAAATAGAAAGACCTGCACTGGCGAGCCGAACCCGTCCTGGGATATCCCGGCACTAAAAGCCATACGACATTCAATAAACAAACCAAACCAAACTCCATGGCGCGAAAGTTCCAAGTGATCGCTGCTCAGTTCGAAGGCCTGCAGATTACGAGGTGATGTGTGGTCAGCACGACGAATCATCTCGGCCGTTATTCTTTCTAGACCGGGGCCGCCATCTCACCGTTATATAGCTCCTCAATTGTAATCACGTAGGCTGAGTGGACCTCGAACCAGCCCTCAGATTCAGGTGAAAATCCCTGACCTGATCGGGAATCGAACACGGGGCCTCCGGGTAAGAGGCAGGTACGCTACCTCTATACCACGGGGCCGGCCAATTTAATAAATATTGGCTGAAATATAACCACATACTAATATTTGCTGGCAAGATGTAGTGTTTACAGTGTACTATGTTTTCTGGTATGGGCTAGAATAAATTTGTTACCTTCATTGACCTGTCTCAGTCTTATCCTTGGCTTTGACAATATGAAAGTGGCTGAGGTATGAGTGTTGCTAGTAATGCCATTCCTTATGCAGCCAGACCCTGCTATGAAAGGTGTGAAAATGTCGCTCATAGGGTCGGTTGGTGTACGCATTTCAGTGGGCTTGGCAGACTGATATGCAATAGCAACTTCTGGCTCAGTGAGGAAAGCAATGGGAAACTAACTCACTCCTACTTTCTCTAGTACGCCTCCTCAGTGATACCTAGGCCATCTATGACAGATAATGGTGGATCTGATGAGGATCCAACCACCCTTCGCGCTGAATATCCAACACATTAATGAAAATAAGGGCAGTGCATCTGCGGCATTTGCCGGTTAACTCTATAACAGGCCACCTCGTTCGTAACAGCAAAGGTTTCGGGAACACAGTATAATTTTTGCTAAAATAGGAATTATTCCATGTTTTACTGAATAATTTAGTCGCATATCATTGCAAGAACCAGTGAGCACTGAATGGTCTGCAAAGCACTACAGTATATCTAGTTGCTCGCCTCTGTTTTCCACTGCAAGCCTTCCGATACTTTCATCATCTCTCACTGAGTGATAAAAGAAAGCAAAAGTAGGTAGTGCAATCTCCAGTACACTCTATAAAAATCCCCAAATATTGCAGTCTTCATTCCATTTGATTGGCCAATGGCATTTATTATTAGGGTAGCGACACGTGTGGCATGAGCCTTTTTCTTCACTACACCTCTCAAGAGCACACAAAAAAGGTTTTCTGTTTCTTTCAGACAGCAGGTAGGGTTGTAGTTCTTAACCACAACAGACGATACCTAAAAATGCCCATCCATGTGGCATGTGCCTCCTTTTCAACTGGCCTCTAACTTGTCTTCAGTTAAAGGATGGAAAGTCAAAAATCATTACAATTAACTTGAGCAGCTACAGTTATTACCTTTATAGCTAACACTGCGTGGTGGTACGGTACGGGTCGTGTAGTTGTAAGCTTGCAAATGATGATGGGTTTGAACCCCATTTTCGTCAGCCCTGTAGACGGAGTCCCATTTTAACACGAGCCACATGTGGGCCTGTGCCTTAGTTCAAACCACGCTCCCTACCTTCTAAACCCTAGATCTTTCTTATTCCACAGTCTTCGAAAACCTTAGTGTCTGAGTGTGACGTTAAGCTACTAGCAAAAGAGAAAGGGAAAACATTACTGCAGAGCACAAGAAGATGCCACTCTCCGAATTCCGCATAATTATGCTTAAGAATTATAAACAATTTCTGTATTACTCTTTTATACCATTCAGTTATTCGTTAACATTTATTTTAAAGTTATCACACTACATAGTATCAGTAATAATTACTGTTATTGGTCCCTGTAACTAGTTTTACGGTTTTTGGAGACGCCAGAAGTTGTTTTTAGTGCCGGTAGCCTAAAGACATGAAACTGCTTCTTTCTTCTTCTTCGGGGTGTTCCCGAAGTCTGCTCCCCCCGCGTGGTGATTGACTCTATTCTACATCGCCTCCTACATGCCGTAGTTCTAAGAAGATAGAGATAAGAGGGAGGATTAGGAGGTTTGATATTAAGGAAGTATCTGCCCTCTCCACAAGCTCTGCATGTTATTAGGCCAGATGTGACAATAGGGTTTGTACTTTTGCACCTTGTGGAAAAAGGAAATTAAAAAGTCAAAACAAATACAGAGTGACAATAAGGAAGGATAAGGATAATATGAATAAGAGACCTGCTTGTTCTAGAATAATGAATATAATTACTAGTAGGTTAAATATAATATCACCGGAGGAGTTGGCCGTGCGGTTAGGGGCACGCAGCTATGAAATTGTATTCGGGGGATAGTGAGTTCGAACCCCACTGTCGACATCCCTGAAGATGGTTTTCCGTGGTTCACCATTTTCACACCAGGCAAATGCTGGGACTGTACCTTAATTAAGGCCACAGCCGCTTCCTTCCCACTCCTGGGCCTTTCCTTTCCCATAGTCGCTTTAAGACCTATCTGTGTTGGCACGACGTAAAAAATTGTAAAATATAATACCAAATGTAATAATATAAAAATTCGTGTCATTATCTTCTATTCTTAATTCAGTCGTTAAGTAAGGCACGGTGTTAATGTATGGATGCCCCAAAAATGTTGTTACACAAAAGTGAGCATTAAACAAGCTAAGAAAAGGGAAGATACATTAATGAAATGTTTTCGTGGCTCATTGTATTAACGTAAATAAATAATTGAACTGGATTAAAGCCACTATATATACATCATTTATATTATTTATTTCTTTAGAGGAGATGCATGCTGTCTTAGACAATATAACACTGTTAACGTCTAGGACAAAATAAATTATATTTAGTCTAGTAATAGTCAAATAATTATAAGAGGAAAATGTAATGCATGTATCAAACTCCATGAATTGCAATCCAGAACTAGGGGATGGGAGTAATTCTATTCTACTTGAGCATCTATCCTCAAATATTATGAGAGTGAGTCGGGACTGAATCCGCCATCTTGGGCTCACTTAACCGACTGAGCCACTCCGTTCGGCGTGTAAAAGCACAGATTTTATTGAACACTTGCAGAAATCAGAAGTTAGTAACGACGTATGGCCTCCGGAGTGCCTTGGTGCAGGTATTTTTCTAGTACTGTGGAAGGCCTATAAGCGACCTCCATGTCTGTGAAGATGGGACCCTACCTACTGTAAGAGCCATTGGAATTTGAATTAACCAATGAAGGTTTTAGTCCCCGACCCGGTCGGGAATAGAACCTAGGACCTCTTGGATGAAAGGGCAGCACACTAACCATCTAGCCATGGAGCCGAACAACCGGAAGTAAAGTGTCACTTAAAGCTCCAAATTACAGAATTCGTACAAGCTGGTTGTCCTCGGATATAAACCTGAACTGTGTTTCGGGATGGGGAATATGAGTGGAATTCTATACTTCCGTTTTCTGGAATTAATTAAAAAGGTACGAACGTGAAACCCTGCTATATGAGGATGTGTGTTGCCTTCAGATATTAGAATTTCAGAATCAAAACATTTATATTACTATTTTCCCTCACCTACTCGTATGAGTGTTCAACACAATTTACAACCGGAATCACCTTAAATACTATATACTAGGAAAACAATGAAAAATAAAGCTGATAATGTGGGGCACAGTGGGGTGTTCTGTTTCTACAGTCTGGCTTCATTCTAATACTAACACTGCGTTCGCGAAAGCTGGGAAACTAGGTCACAGTTATTGGCAAAGGATTCTGAGATAAAGTACTGCTATCCCTATCTCCATGGTGGACCAGTCTGCTACAAGACAGTGGCTTGTATACCCTAGTTGTAATTTCATTTAGGTTCTACGGACTCTGTGTTTATGATCATGCGTGCGTAGAACTTGTCTAGTAATGTTTACGATGGCCGTATCTGCAATCTAGATGGAAATTTAGAAGAATTGTTCTAACTATAAACCAGCATCATCCCAGTATACGCGTCGGGATGAAATGGTTTTTCATGTAATATATTCAAGAATGCACAACGGTTGTTATGAATCACATCTATATCTTAAATTGTGGAATAGTAAACACTGTTTCCAGCATCTATGGATATATCTATGTTTAATGAAGTAGTTTTATAATTGATAGTCGTCCTTTTTCGGTGAAAAGAACATTTATTTACGTGTTCATAAAAATAATATAACCTATATTCACGTTCAGAATTGTTACGTAATGCTCCATTTCAGTAGCTAAACTATCTCTTTATCCTTCACCACTGCTCATCATCTTTCACTTTTATATATGTTAATCGTAGGGATAAAACGTGAATTTTTGTGGTTTCGAAATGAGAAACTTTCTTTTATTCAGAAAGCCTTTGCTTGCTTGGGTTTGTCTACCTTCCTAGTTTCTGTTGAAAGATTGTAATAGGCTTACTCAAAAATTCAGCTCACACCGAGCTCGATAGCTGCAGTCGCTTAAGTGCGGCCAGTATCCAGTAATCGGGAGATAGTGGGTTCGAGCCCCACTGTCGGCAGCCCTCAAGATGGTTTTCCGTGGTTTCCCATTTTCACCTTAATTAAGGCCACGGCCGCTTCCTTCCAATTCTTAGGCCTTTCCTCTTCCATCGTCGTCATAAGACTTATCTGTGTCGGTGCGACGTAAAGCAAATAGCAAAAATTCATCTAACTCCTCTAAAGTTTAATTTCTTACTTATGCATTACCTGTATGACGGCATACTTCTAATGATTTTATAATTATTCATAGATTATGAGGGATTTTTAAAAGATTTTTTATTCTCTATCTTTATGCGTAATAACACATTTTGTATAAATATGCTGTATATTATGACAAGCCAATTGAGTGCCAGTTTCTATGTTAAATAATTTATAGGCTTATATAACTAACAATAGAATGATAATAAAAATGGCTTTCGTCCCATGTCCCATTATATCCTGTTGCCTTCAAAATAGAGTCGTGTGGAAGGGTTGCATATCTCACAGGGTCTTAAATCAATTCTTAACTATACGATTGTGAACATCCTGGTTACAGTAAAGAACTACCACTCAATTTGTCATGTTCCATATAATATAGAATGAGTAGGGGGTTGTGAATTTTCGTCAAGAAAGTATTTCTCTGATATTCTAGGCATGACTGCTTTCGGTCCATGCACTCCACGAATTTTTATTTCATTTAATGCAAAGATCGAAATGGAGGTAGCGACGGACAATATCTTCCAATCAAATTTTAGAAATGCGGGGAAGGACTGCGGCTATCGAACTGGAAATAACGGTAACAGCATTCAAATGAACTCCTGGCTGAGGTGAAATATGCTGAGTCGCGTGCAAAGACGTCAAGCCAAGTCCTTGACCCAAAATAATTCTGCATAGAACAGGGCTGTCCACTTCTCTTCCCTTATCATGACTTTCTTGGAATGCCTCCTTTACTTCTGTCAGTAACATTTTAAAATTACCTCATTTATTTATTACACATTTATTTATGTGTTCATAATAATAATAATAATAATAATAATAATAATAATAATATATATATAATAAGACTTTTGTCTGTACATTGCTTAGAATGTGAAAATAATGATATTTCGGTATCGGTCATGTCCATAGTAACAAGGAAGTGCACTTTTTACTTTTCCGTAATTTCTGTCTATCTGTCTGTCTGTCTGTCTGTCTGTCTGTCTGTCTGTCTGTCTGTCTGTCTGTCTGTCTGTCTGTCTATCTGTCTGTCTGTACACGCATCATGAGAAAACGGCTGAAAAGAATTTAATGAAAATCGGTATGTGAAGTCGGAGGGTAGGCCACTACAATCTAGGCTATAAATCATTTTACTCGCGCGGAGTGAAATGGTAGTTTAGGGGAAGGCCTAAAATTGAATTCTCAAATATTTATATTATTAGTGATCCTATCGATAAATACTACATAACTAAAGTTATATAGAATTACATTCCCAATCACTTATGTCATACATTAATACCGTACCGGTTTTGATAACACAGATATTCACGAATTTGTATGTTTGTTGCCAAGTCCAGAATTTAATGAAAGTCGGTATATAGAGTCGGGGAATAAGAAACTACAGTCTAAGTTATAAACAATTATCTTCCCCCTGTATGACATTGTAGTTTAGTGAAAGGCACCTACAATTTCATTTTTAAATACCTATGTTATTGTCCTATCGAAAAGTACAACATAACAAAAGTTATACAGAATACAATTTCCGACCATTTATGTTTTATTCAGTTTTACCGTATCGACTATGATAAGAGTGGTATTTCAGAGTCGCAAGAAAACTAAATGTGCAGGCCTACAATATTGAAAGTGCATAACATTGATCAACAATAACATTACGTTGTAGTGATGTTCTTTGTCTCTTATGTTGCTGCTCAACTCCGATATATGGGATTACTGATGCGTACCGAGTATAACAGCCTGACTGAATATTGGTG
Source organism: Anabrus simplex (assembly GCF_040414725.1). NCBI lineage: Eukaryota > Metazoa > Arthropoda > Insecta > Orthoptera > Tettigoniidae > Anabrus > Anabrus simplex. The sequence continues at coordinate 353,773,814 of NC_090268.1, read as the reverse complement.
GGAAATAGCTGGGGAGTTTTGAATTTGCAGTATGCACTCTTAAGGCAGAGGCTCACTTAGTAGTAGTAGTCGTAGTAGTGGCAGTAGTAGTAGTAGTAGTAATAGTAGTAGTAGTATGGCCTGGTCTAGAATTACAATTTAGGCATATTCCAAAATATAGCACCACAGTTCACTAAATAACTTAAAATTCAACCCCGAAAAGAGCCGTTTCTTAAAAAGAGCCTCTTCCTCTTAACTTTTATTACATTCTACATTCCTTTTATTCAAAATTAGCAGTGAAGAGGGGGTTTCTCCTCTGGCTTGAAGGATAAAATTGTCTCCAAGTCAGATAGATTTTTTTCGCCGCCAGTGTAGTGAATTGAGAATTCCCGATTCATCAGGTACTCCTAGGAAACAGATTAATAAAAGGGCATAGTTTTTGCCCTGGGACTCTCCACTATTTGACCCCCCGCTCACCGAAAAGAAACTAAGTGTTCACGGATCACGGCTGCCTGCGGCTTGGTCATTCCAGCTCTGGAACTTTGGACTATTAGATCGGCAGTGTAGTTCTGTTCGTTAAAAGTGAGAAAATGTGTGGTGTTTCATTTGTTCAAGTATTTCATGTGAAATCATTGTTTTTACTCGCGCCATTCCTACTGACGTCATTGTAATGACTTATGTTCATTTCAGTTGGGGAAACTACTAAGACAGTCTTTCTGAGGATGTAAAAAAGCAGGCGGAGAGTATCTGCCATTATAATGCAATTCCCCAACCTGATTGTGACTGATGGTAGACAAGCGGGCCTACCATTTCAATGAAATTCCCTAACGCAGTCTTCATATGAGAAAAGACGTTTGGTGATTTCTCCGTCGCATTTTTAGGGTAACATTAAGAGCTATGCAATTTATTACAGTCTTACTCACAACGTATACTCTACCTAACCTACAATTCTGTATACAATGTAGAATTCTGTAGCGAAGCACGGGAACATCAGCTAGTATAACCTATAGGCGCGTTCAGAATTCTTCTCTAATGCTCTATTTCAAGAGCTAAATTGTCTTCATCCTTCACCATTGCTCAGCATCTTTGCTTTATATAATTGTACGATAATGTATCGTTTCTCTTTCTTCACATCTCTTCGTTTTCCACTCCTAAATTCCTCTGAAGATATTAGAAAATGTTTCTGTCTTCGTGGATTTGTTCCATTCTCTGTAAAATAACAAGAGCTCTTTTTAAATTTTGCATATTTATTTCTCATCTGTGAGTTTTCATTCCCAGTCAGTCTAGTGTAAGAAATCTCATTTGAAAAATCACGTAGTGCCAGGAAGACCATCCGGCCGTGAAACCCCAGCTTAAACCAAAAAATGGGTCACATCCCTCTGGTGATCCCTAGAAGTATTTGACCTTGTATAAGCTGAAGAATTTTGTTTGCCATATATGTGTATTTTCGCGGTCTAGGGAGATAAGAATAACGGTCGGAATGATTTGTTGTGCTGACTACACGACACCTCATAATCTGCAGGACTTCGGGATGAGCAGCAGTCGATTCTTAGAACAAGGCCCCATGGGGTTTGGTTTCTTTATATGTATATTCCTCAGATCTTTCCTCGTCTCCTTGTCGTATTTTAGAAGGCGTGTCACTCCCATACATTTGTTGCATAACATGACCTGATTTTCCTTATTTTATTTTATTACAGCTTTACTCTTGTGTACACCCATTAACTACGTCTCACTTCCCTTTAAATCAACATTTTGGTTTTTATTGTTATTTTATGAAACTTATTTTATATAACTCTGTGTTTTTGTTATTACATTCTTTGCTTATTACTTTTCCTAAGCCTTTTATTCTTTAGACCACCTTCTTGCACACCCTCCTGTCTTTGTTAGCTAAACCTCATCCTCCACAGGCCTCCATACCTATGCCACCGATAAGTTTGTTTGCACTATCCATCCAGTAACACTCATTCTATTGCTTCATTTGAAGTTGTTACGCTTTCCTTAGGATTTCACCTGCTGCTCTCTCCAGTCTTTAATCTGAAACAATACTCTTTCGTTTAGCAGCGTTTATTAATACTTTCACAAATCATTCTTCCTGAACTATCTGCAACACAAATTGGAAATTTCATTTTTATTTTAGAAATGTACATATTACATTGAAAATCCACACCCTGTTTTCAGTCATTCTATCGGGTCAGGAATGGTATAAATGAAGCCCCCATCTAGCGGCGAGGATAGAAATGATGCCGGCTGCCGAAGCCTGTCGCACTCCTTTGGGGCAATGAATGGCAAATGCTATTGGAGAGTATTGCTGGAATGAATTATGACAGGGAAAAGCGGAGTGCCCGGAGAAAAACCTGTCCCGCCTCTGCTTTGTCCAGTACAAATCTCATATGGAGTGACAGGGATTTGAACCACGGAACCCAGCGATGAGAGGCCGACGCGCAGCCGCCTGAGCCGCGGAGGCTCTTTACATACTACATTGATCACCGTAATTCCATTGTTGTATTGTCTGTTATAAGAGGCAGTAATCTGGCTCCTGTATGAGAATAAATACGTCTTAAGAAGTCACTAGAGCAAAGTCTCCTCGATATCTGATTAACCTAAGGTCAGGTTCTGGACGTCATTCTTTTAAATCTATAATAATTTATACAGGTTCGGTACACATATGACTATGATCTCGTTGTTAAAGGCATCAGTAGTTCGTATTTTACGGCGATGAGAGTAACATTCAGCGTGTTTTTAGAAAATCCGTTTTCATCCACCGTATGACATACGCATTTGTTTTCTTGTAAATTTACTAAAACAAAATCCTAAAAAATTCTATTGGAGATATCATTTAGCTCTAAATAAAAGGCAGCACCCCCAGCACAATTCGGATGAAATAATTTCTTAATGGCTGTGGATAATTAATATTGCAGTAAGTAAGTAATTAAAACAGACTAGAGGATTACCAACGAATACATTGCATTATTTTTCTTTTAACTACAGCATATCCGGAAGTGGTAATCAATCAGAATAATAGTCTAGAAGTCTGTCACAGCAAGCGCAGTATGGCACAAATATGAAAGTTTTATCTTAGAATTTAGCTCGAGTGAGTTTGCAAAAAACCGCGCTCAGCAAATCTGTCAAAACTCTCTAAGGCAAAGATTTAATCAATTATCTCCGTCCGTTCACACTTTTCATTCAGCGTGTTTTCACCCAAATAATTGCAGTGGTGAGTCTCTGCATTAACAGGACGTTTACGGAGTCATTCACCCTTTCCTGTAAGCTTTGTCATGCGATAACGGCCAAACAAATGAAGATCTGTATTTTGCCTAAATTTAATGTTTTGGAATTTCAATGTTTGCTAATGAAAAATCATCTTGGAATATCATCCGAAAATTTCTGGCAATCAGTGGTAATCATAATACACCATTTTAAGAATAACAATCTATAGAAAGCAACCATACGACGAAGGCTACCGTGTGCAGGTATTTTTTATTGGACCCCATTTAGGCGTTCCGTTTTATTCTACCAGATGGCAAGGAAATAGAACTTCGTTGGGCGATCTGTAGCACAGTGTTTAAAATTAATTGTAAATTGAATTTTAATGAATGTTGTTGGGTAAACACGAAATCTACTCTAGAGATAATTTACATGTCGACATCATAAACCATGGAATGTCGAATGGACTTTCTTTTGATCTTCAGAAATACGACCACCTTTTCTGGACTTGAACCCGCGTTCTTAGAATCTGGATGCAGACAATGCACCACTGAACCACAGAGGATGCTCGTCGGAGCAAATAAGGAATAATAACAAAAATAAAATAAAATACAAATCCATGGCGCAACAGCCTATTTAAGACCTCGGTTTGCCAAGCCGACAGCTATCCCAGTAAGATGGCCTGCAGGTACTGGAGTACCACATGGTCAGCATGACTACATCGCCACTGGTACTGGTTGGCTTTCACGAATAGATTATCGTCCTCTCGCATCAAACAACTCTTCAGTTGTTCTCACGAAGCTGAGGGAACGTCATTCCAGTATGTAGTTCACAATTAAACCGGGAACGAAACCCGGAGCCTCTGAGTAAAAAGCAGGCATGCTACCCTTACACAATGGTGCTGCTGCTGCTAATAATAATAATAATAATGATAATAATAATAATAATGATAATAATAATAATGATAATAATAATAATAATAATAATAATAATAATGGTTTTGGGTTCCACTAACAAGAGGAAATAGGGTGGCATGGGGGTTGCATCAAACCAGTCTATGAACTGATGACTCAAATAACAACACATTGTATTTTCTTCAGTAAATTTAAATTCACCGTGTGTATTTTGTTCCTTGAATGTAGGAAAATAACATTATGTTCTGCGTATTTATTTATTTATTTATTTATTTATTTATTTATTTATTTATTTATTTATTTATTTATTTATTTATTTATTTATTTATTTATTTATTTATGTATTTATTTATTTATTTATTTAATTATTAGATGCAAAATAACAATAACATTGTAACAACAATTGCAACGATAACTGGCAAGGGTCGGTTACAGAGTTAGGAAGAAGAAATGTAATGGGTTGGATGGACGGAAGAAAATGGAAACCTGGAGAGGACTTCAAAGGATTCTCTCTCTTTTTTTTTTGAAGGATGTGAAGGGTGTGAATATGTCAATGTCGGGTAGTGAATTACTTGGGTAGGGAGACGGTGAAAGATGGAGCGTTGTTTTAAGGTTAGGCGCGGACGGGCCACATGACGAGTGTGGCGGTGTGTGTTGGGCGGGGGAACGTGAATGGCAAAGTACGTCGGAAGAGTATTACGTTTGGTGTAGCCATTGATTATTTTAGGTAACATAGGTCGGAGAACTGTAAACGGCTTCTCAGGTCAACTATACCAAGGTAGTTCAAAAATCCTTATCCTATTGTGTAACATCCTTCACATAATTCTAAATAGCGGACACATCTTAATAACGGACATTTGTTTATCCGCCAGGGCTGCCCGTCATGGAGAAGTTTCACTGTATAATTAAAATCAAAGGATAAATATATCGTCCTTTTAGAATCAAGATGCAAATGCACCAATCTGAACCTTGTTGATGTATGACAAATCAAGTGACAGCTATGAAGAGTTGTCTCGAGATTACGGTACACGGAACCGTGTGATGACTGCCCACGCAACATTGCACAGTAGTCTGTAAAGCAATACTGTTGTTACATCATCAGTTTTTAATAGCAGCTCTCGTTATCCCAGACGGTGATGTCAGGTGAGAGGGGAAATCTGTTCACTCTTCTTGGAAGGTCACGAGTAATTCTCACTGACATCTGTAACAAGTTGTTGGAGCGGGCAAATTTATAGTCCACCACGGCATTAGTAATGAGACCACTCCTTCTCATTAACTGCATCCCATCACGAGAAAGAGCGTGGTCCATGTTCACGTAGCTGATATCTATAGAACCAAAATAGTGAAGGTCACGTTTCGGTACGTCGAGTATTCCGGAAATACTGTTATATTTACGTCCATTTCAGGCAGAGAATAATAACAATAATAATAATAACAATAATAATAATAAAAGTTAACAGTAAACTCGTGTCCTCGTCCAGCTCTTTTCAGGCAAACCCCCAAGGGAGGTGAGCTGCATGTACCACTTTAACCACACACCTGACCTCATTGCATTCTGTGGCAGTACCTGGAATCGAACCCAGCTCCCGAGGACGGCAGCTAATAGTGATAACCGTTACGCTACGTAGCCTAATAATAATAATAATAATAATAATAATAATAATAATAATAATAATAATAATAAATAAACGTTATATACATATGCAAATCTGCAAAAATCAGACGGTAGAGCGCTGACCTTCTGAGTTTAATTTGGTTGGTTCGATACCAGCTCAGTCCGGTGGTATTTGAAGGTGGCCAAATACGTTAGCTTCCTGTCGGTAAATTTACTGGCACGCAAAGGAACTCCTTCGGGACTAAATTCCAGCACCTCTGCGTCTCTGAAAACCGTGAAAGTAGATAGTGGGACGTAAAGCAAATAACATTATTATTATCTACTAAGGGACTATGATAAGTACTTATGTGGGTTAGTGGTGGAAAGGCATATTTTTCTTGCCGTGTGGAGAGTATGGACCGCGGCCATAGATAAAAGCCTCTCGAAGGGATCTTGTTCTCAGGACAGAGATTGGCTTCGGGCAATAGAAGCGCATTCTACGTGGGATAGTGGTGGAAAGGTGAATTATAACTTCTTTCCATATATTTTTCATGATAGAGTTTGCCCTAGGGCGATAACAGCGCATTTTATTTGGCCTAGGGCAATAGCAGATCTTTCTATGTGAGCTAGTGCAGTGCTTTCGATTTGACACGTCCCTTCACTTCATTGATGATTCACCTTAAATGCGAGGGTGCACGAATCTTCAAAGATGCCGCAGCCCTGTATCCTCCATTACAGCGTTTCTCGTATAAACTAAGACCGTCAAAGCGGCGTTTCTACTCTCCGATCCGTAAGCTGCAGTATGGGAGGCACGCGCATAGTTCTTGACCTTGCAAGCAGCCTGCACGTGTTCGACCTGCCAAGCATCAGTCGCCAGTCCGAATTTCAGCTGCTAACATGCTGAGACAGTTATCATTACAACACCACATTTCCGTATGTTAAAGTTCTGGTTTCATGTTAATGGTCGTGTGAACAGTCATAACTCTCGCTATTGCTGTGCAGAAAATGCTAATGGTTTTTATGAAGTCCCTAATTATGATAGGAATATTGGTGTTTGGTGTGCTGTTAGTGCAAGACGAACAATTTGACCTAGTTTTCGAGCCGACCATAAATGTAGAGAGGTACCAAGATGACATTATGACACCGCTCTTCCAACAGTTAACGGAAGAAAAAAAATCGCGTGGGTGGTTTGAACAAGATTCAGCTCCTGCTCATACAGCAGAAGATTCTCTTCTTACAATCTCGGAAGTATTTGCTGAGAAAGTGATCCCCCTCATTCTCCAGACCTAACAGTGTGTCATGTTTACTTGTGGGGTAAATTGAAAAAAAAAAAAAAAAAACGTGTATCGAACATGTCCTCACAAATTGGAGGAACTGAAAGAAAACATTACGAATAAAATCAGAAACATTACTCTCGCAGAACTCACTCGCGTCATCCAGAATGTTGTTGCCAGATACAATGCCTGTATAACCCAGGAAGGACTACACTTCCAGCATCTTTTATAAGGTAAGATTTTATGTACGATTGTATACACGCTTATAGCAGGGCGGCCGCGCGCGACAGAAGTTCGGTTGAGTCAGTTCCTGTAGCGCAGAGTATAAACACCGTGTCTTCGGTCTGGTTTTATAAGAGAGACCCTGTATATTAAGATAAGTTTCATATAACATTATTGCTGTTCTGTATTCCATATTGTTTCATTTAAATGTGATTTTATTGTGCCGAGGTTGGTAACGGAATCTACAGTAATTATCATCATTGATGGGGATGACGTCACATCCCGTTTTACGTTGGCCAATACCTATGTTAGTAGCTATTTCAGCAATGGAGAATCGCGTGTCTTGCTCTTCATTAGGTTATAAAAGTAAATAAACTTCTGGGGTGGGCTGACGGGTTCCTGGACATCACAATGAGCACATCTTTCCCTGAAAGGAATTCCAAGTAAGATTTCTATAATTTCTACATCCATACACTGTTACAAATATTGGGTAGTGAGGTGTCAACTGCTGCTACCGGAATTTTTCCTTGCAGGAGTTATTTTCGTGCCAGTATATTTACCGACACAACACACGTATTTGAGCTCCTTCAAAAACCACCACATTAAGCAAGGATCGAACCAGCAAACTTTAGCTCAGAAGACCAGCGCTCTACCGCCTCAGCAACTCAGCCCGGTAGGTTCAATTCCTGGATTGTGAAACTGTTTATTATCGGCAATGATATTACGATCTCCTTTAGTTTTTGTTGTAACCAAGGTTGAGATTTACAAAACACAACTTTATTATTCGCTTCAAATGCAAAATACACTATGTACACAAATAAAACTGAAATTTAACTTGAAGCAAAATGAATTAGGAATCTTGAGAAAGAGTCTATCTTTTGTACACTATATACAAGTTTACAGTATTTACATCCACTTCTATCTCGAAAAGATAGTCCTTGATATGAAAAGTCGATAGTCGAAAACTATCAGAAGTACTGACATAAATGTTTTGGAAAGTCCTTCCTTGCTGAGTTCATAAAAGCAAGTTCAATGTAGGAAGAATTCTTACTTGGCGAAACCAAGGGAGCTTGCATTAATTAGGGAAATATTACGGTATGTAATAGTATGACTGGATATGGGCAGCGGAATAGGCCAGAGGAGCGGTGACCAGAGGTGAGACCTCGTACTGCCAGAAATTCAGTCCACCTGGTCGAAGCACATTTTCAAGAGGAGTAGCCTCCGTGCTCGACGTAGGGTGTATTCTGGAGCTGGACACCGGGGCAAGTGGGCATCAGGACAGGCTGGGAGTTCCTCTTTATAGTACACACACGACTGTTCAGGCACGCGCACTGAGGGCTGCGCGTCGAGGCTAGAAGAATGACACTTGGCGCGCGTGTAGCTGGCTGGCGGAGCGAGAAGGGAGCGCCGGACATACAACACTTTTCCTATTACATTGCTTTCTGGGACAGAATTTAACGAAGCCATATTTTTCATGGAGTTTTCAACAAATGACCCGTTCTCAAGATCCGGTACTTCTGGTACTCTACATACAATCCCATTATATGTAGATAAATGCCATATATATTCTGGATCACTGAACTCTGCAGTGTGCTTTTTAATATATATATATATATATATATATATATTAATTTGCTTTACGTCGCATCGACACAGATAGATCTTATGGCAACGATGGTATAGGAAAGGCCTAGGAGTGAGAAGGAATCGGTCGTGGCCTTAATTAAAGTACAGCCCCAGCATTTTCCTGGTGTGAAAATGGGAAACCGCGGAAAACCATCTTCAGGGCTGCCTACAGTGGTGATCGAATCAACTATCTCCCGGATGCAAACTCACAGCTGCGCACCCTTGACTGCGCGGGCATCTCGCCCGGTACTCTGCAGTGTAACATGTACCAAATTATACCTCTGTAAAACATAAAATACATAATAATAAATGCCAATTATAATGCAACTTAATTATGTTCAGTATGTCAAATTTATGAAGGCGCAGTTAATTTTAGCCACACTTATATTCTATTAACAGATTATAAATAGGTTTTTATGTAAATATTTTGTATATCCGATTTAAATCCGTCAGTCTACGTAAGTAACTTATTATGACATTCTTGAGGAGCCTAGTTATTTTGGTACGCAGCTGTTAAGCTGAAAAGCTCTTGGAATTGCCTGACGTCACAAGCTACAAAGGAAAAATATTTAAAATTATGTAAAATAGATGTGATTGGACGATTTAAGCAGTTTATAATATTTCCAAATGAAGGAATATTCAGACGTTTGGCCTACTCCAAGATCAATTCGGTAGACGAAAACAATTTGAATTTGAAGAGGGTATGTCAATGCGTGTGAACAAGTAATGCGTTCTTAACATGCTGTCTTTATTCGAGTGTGCTAGTTGTCTTGTGCACTGGTTATTAATATTTCGTCGGTCGTACCGACTGCCAGCTGTGAGGGGCACTCGTATTAATGATTTTGTCGTCGTTCATAATGTGTGCAAATTATGTTTGGACATTCTTCATTACTAGGTCAGTCGTCATGTGTTACTAAGTCATGACTGAATGGTTATCACTAAAGAGTCCGAGCTCCTTATTCTTTTTTCTTTCTTTTTTTTTTTTTGCTAGTTGCTTTACGTCGCACCGACACAGATAGGTCTTATGGCGACGATGGGACAGGGAAGGGCTAGGAGTGGGAAGGAAGCAGCCATGGCCTTAATTAAGGTACAGCCCCAGCATTTGCCTGGTGTGAAAATGAGAAATCACGGAAAACCATCTTCAGGGCTGCCGACAGTGGGGTTCGATCCTACATCTCCCGAATACTCGACACTGGCCGCACTTAAGCGACTGCAGCTATCGAGCTCGGTAGCTCCTTATCTTGACAAGGAAGTTTGAGATTATGGGTGCAGCCTAGGAGCAGGGTATTATTATCGAAAATGGAAATGTGAATGTCGTAGAAGGAAACTGAACCAACGACGACCGTAATACACCAGAACCTTGTGCTGAACGAGGTCCAAGAAGACAATCCACGAGACCTACTTATTAGATCTTGCTGGTTAATAACTACGAAGGAAAATGACAGTAAGTTGTAAATACAACGAAGACATTATTTTAAAGTGTAGCTGTATCTTGTTCTTCGTGAATAAATAAATAAATAAAAGTCTGTCTTTATTATTATTATTATTATTATTATTATTATTATTATTATTATTATTATTATTATTATTTTGTTCGTATCGGCCTACTAAGGACCACGTCATTTCAGCTGTTTTCTCTGGGCTTTGATTTTTGCCCACTGCCTGGTGGCCTTTTAGTTTCTTCCTGAGTGGGAAGCGTTCTTGTGTATCTTCATAAGTAATCCCTATCTCCTATAGGTCCCTTACCACCTCCCTGAACTATGTTGGCTGGGTCTTCTTACCTTTAAAATAGGTAAAAATCTGGTTCGATAATCGTGTGGGTTTCATTCTTAGCAAGTGGCCTTGAAACGCAATTCTCCTTCTCCCCATGCCATCAGAGATCTTCTAGACATAAGTATACAGCTCACGATTATTGCCAGGTCTATATTATTCTTTATCTTTAATTGTGCCAAGAATTTTCTTTAAGACATTTCTTTCTTTAATTTACAGTTTTTCTATCGGGCCTTTCTTGTTCACAGCAAGACAACCGTTGTATACAAAGTCTCTGGTCTTATGACAGTGCAATAATGTAATAATGTCTGAAGCTTGCGATCAAGGATATGGACCGTTTGTTGTAAACGTCTTTTGTCAGTTGCTAAGCTATTTCCATTTTATTCATGCGCGACGCGAAAGCTTCTTTTTCAGAGATGTTTGGTATTATTATTATTATTATTATTATTATTATTATTATTATTATTATTATTATTATTATTATTATTATTATTATTATTATTATTATTCACAGCAACTCGCAATGCCATTGCATTATCACCCGAGAATACTCAAAACTAATTAAGTTACTGCAAGACTTCTAAACAAAATGATAGAAACCCTCAACTTGAGGATTGTTGAAATAGAGGGACCGTTCTCTTGTTCGCAACAAGTTTTAACTCTGCAGTTGAACCACGTCGGTTTCTCGTCAAACGCCCACTTGTCTAGAGGCAAGGCTGTTGGAGGGTCAGGAGACAGTAGGTTGCATAATGTAAAAACAGCGGTAGTTTAGAGACCGCACAGACAAGGTTTATTCACTATGTCACCGCAAAATACATTGCACAGGGCGGAAACCTGTCTTTCTTGATTTAGTGACGGGTGTACTGCACAGTTAAACCGCAAGCATGGTAGTGAGTTCGCGTTACCTGAATCACGCGCAATGAAGGGTAACTTCAGAATTAAATGTGTGTACTCAGTATAGAACGTGTAGATATATTTTATCGGAATATGACGGTTTGAGACGTCATGTCTATTAAAAAGAAACGTTTTGGCATATAGGGTTGGAGGGAGTAGCACTGCAGGTGCCATTACACGGTGTTGCCACATTCCTACATGTCTTTTTCCTCCCTTTCGCTTCCTGCTCACATGTTCGTTCAGACTGCTACGTTCTACCTTTGGCAACTCCAAGTAACACGAGCCGGCCAGCAGGCGTATCTCCATGGCAATCGCAGTGGATCCACCCACGTTTCCATGACAACACTACCCCAATACCCCCTTCTTCCCACTCAGATAGGCAGTAAATAGACCTCCCTCTAAGGACTGTCAGAACGTACCTTTCAATATTCCGACTATAGTGCCCTCTGTGACAGAACAATGTATGTCCAACAAGACCTATATATGATATACGGAACAGAGCAACAGTGAAGTCGAAATGCCACAGGCTGGAGCTCGTTGAAATGAAAATGCAATACAATTAGCTTTACGTCGCACCGACACAGATAGGTTTTATGGCGACGATGGGACAGGAAAGGGCTAGGAGTGGGAAGGAAGCGGCCGTGGCCTTAATTCTTGGTGTGAAAATGGCAAACCACGGTAAACCATCTTCAGGGCTGCCGAAAGCGGGTTTCGAACCCACTATCTCTCGAATACTGGATACTGGCCGCACTTAAGCGACTGCAGCTATCAAACTCGGTGAAATGAAAATGCTGCGCTTGATGTATGGTGTTTCAAGGTTCGACCGAATCAAGAACACTTCCATATGGGGCAATGTTAAAGTGACAATCAATCAATCAATCAATCAATCAATCAATCAATCAATCAATCAATCAATCAATCAATCAATCAACCAATCAATCAATCAATCAATCAATCAATCAATCAATCAATCAATCAATCAATCAATCAATCAATCAATCAATACCGATGTGCATTTAGGGCAGTCGCCCAGGTGGCAGATTCCCTATCTATTATTTTCCTGACTGTATTTAAATGATGACTGAAGTGATGTGATGAAATTGATGAATGACTGAAAGGACTGTAACGATAACAAAATGTGGTGGGGGGGGGTGTCTAATCTCCATCAACTCGATTACATCTTCTGGATAGTTTCAAGCTTATTTACCCCTATAGGCTAGACGGGAGTAGACCTCGGCTGAATGGTCAGCGTAGAGGCCTTCGATTCAAAGGGTCCCGTGTTCGATTGCCAGGCGGACTGGGAATTTTAACCTCGTATGGTTATTTCCTCTAACTCGGGAGCCCAGTGTTTGTGTTAACACACATCTTCATTTACATGAAACACTTCACACTACAAGCCGTGACAGAAACATGCAATAATAAATATTAGTATGCTTCTCTATACGTTACTATGCGGTTCGCCTTTGTTGTTCCTTACTTTGTGCCGCACCAATGACAACCTCAGTAGACTAGGGAGAAATATTCTTTGACTCAAGCCGCACCAGTGAGAGTCCTGTAGCATCCAGTAATGAAATGGCGTATGGCTTTTAGTGCCGGGAGTGTCCGAGGACATGTTCGGCTCGCCAGTTGCAGGTCTTTCGATTTGACACCCGTAGGTGACCCGCGCGTCGTGATGAGGATGAAATGATGATGAAGACGACACATACACCCAGCCCCAGTGCCAGTGAAATTAACCAATTATGGTTAAAATTCCCGACCCTGCCGGGAATCAAACCCGGGACCCCTGCGACCAAAGGCCAGCACGCTAACCATTTAGCTATGGAGCCGGACGTAGCATCCAGTGAAAACCTGAGAATGCTAGATGGCAGTTTCTTGTCAACTCCACGTGGAGTGACGCGCTGCGTTGCGATGTTATTTCCAGCCTATCGTATCATCATTAAATATTTCCCTGTTTCCATATAAGTGATATGAATACTAAGCAATGGGCAACTCAATTGATCAAACTATAAAATAATAATATGAAGTAAGCAGGAACAAACAAACACTGCACTGTAGAAGGAAAAGTGACAACTCTGCTTCCTGCTTTTCCCACCCCACTCACTTCTAGCCATCCCTTTGAGATGCCGGTTGTTAGCCTTAGAGAAGCACGATAATAATATCCCTCCACACTGGTTTGGCGTCGGAAAAGGCACCCGGCCGTAAAACTGAGCTACATTCATACAAAAGGCAAGGAAGAAGAAGAGGATAGATGGGAGCAGTAAAAACTACTTGGTTGCGGATTGTGACGTTCGGCTGTCTCGGCTTTCTAGTTTTGTCTATAGGTTGTCTTCAGCGCGGCCTTAGACTTGTTCTATTTTTATATTTAATTCCTTCCACTTGCTTTCATTTGTGGTAGGTTTGGTCCCTCTGTTCTCTTTTTTTCTTTTGCTTTTCCCACATTTGTGGGGTCACGGGTGCCAAAGGTTTTGCACGTGTGGGTTTGGCCCTATTTTACGGCCAGATGCCCTTCCTGACGCCAAACGTATGTGAGGGGATGTAATCACTATTGCTTTTTTCTGTCTTTGTTGGTATGAATATGAAGAGGAGCAAGTTGGGCCAAACACGAACATCCAGTTCCCAAGCCAGAAGAATTATTCAGACGCGATAAGAATCCCCCGAACCCGAAACCCCCTGAACCACAGGTCTCAATGCTCACAATTCAGCCAAGGACTCGAATACATTTCAGTCTTCTTTATATTAAGATACTGAGACATTGGGACATTTCAGACATTTAAACAAAAATATCAAATATTTGACACTTTTTCACGCAACTAGGCAAGTTTCTCAAAAATATTATTGCAATTAGCGATTGACCCCGCATACACGAAACGAATGACACCTCGTGGTACATGCTATCACGTTGAGGTCTCGAATTATAGCAATTTTACTGCACGCTACAAGCTCCGATTTCACCACAAAATGGAGGATACATACACGGCTCACTAATGCACTATCTGACATTGAAATATGCTCTTTAGACATTTCTCTATTCATATCAATTATTAATTTCTTGCTGGCTTTTATAGCGATGCAATTATTGAAGGAAACCTGGCATAAGCGATTTCTTTGGGGAACACACGGATTTTTACTTGGGGGGCACATTGTTGTTGTTGTTGTTGTTGTTGTTGTTTGAGTCATAGACTGGTTTGATACAGCCCTCCATGCCACCCTATCATGTGCTAACCTTCCCATTTATACCTAACTATTGCATCCTACATCTGCTCTAATCTGCTTATCATATTCATTCTACCCCTACCGTTCTTACCTCCTACACTTCCTTCAAAAACCAACTGAACAAGTCCTGGGAGTCTTAAGATGTGTCCTATCATTCTATCCCTTCTTCTTGTCAAATTTAGCCAAATCGATCTCCTCTCACCAATTCGATTCAGTATCTCTTCATTCGTGATTCGATCTATCCATCTCACCTTCAACATTCTGTAACACCACATTTCAAAAGCTTCTATTCTCTTTCTTTCTGAGCTAGTTATCGTCCATGTTTCATTTCCGTACAATGCCACGCTCCAGATGAAAGTCTTCAGAAATATCTTTCTAATTCTTATATTAATGTTTGAACTGAGCAAATTTCTTTTCTTAAGAAAGATCTTCCTTGCTTGTGCTAGTCTGCATTTTATGTCCTTACTTCTGTCATCGTTAGTTATTTTACTACCCAAGTAACAATATTCATCTACTTCCTTTAAGACTTCATTTCCTAATCTAATATTTCCTGCATCACCTGCCCTCGTTCGACTGCATTCCATTACTTTTGTTTTGGACTTATTTATTTTCATCTTGTACTCCTTACCCAGCCAACGGCCGTAGCCGTGATGAAACATCCGATCCTGTGGGATCTCCGAAGTTAAGCAATATTCGGCGTGGTCAAGATCTGTATGGGTTACCACGCACTGTTGGTGGGGGATAAGGGAATGGAGGAGCGGAAAGGAACTGGGCACTCTACCGTACGCAAACTCCGGCTCAGGCACACCTCTGCGGAGGTTCGGACCTGCCTTCGTGCAGAATACACCCTTACCTTTTTACTCCTTGACCCTAGACTTCGCCCATACCATTCAGTAACTTCTCTAGGTCTTCTACAGTCTCAGATTAAATAACAATATCATCAGCAAATCTGAAGGTCTTGGGAACACACTGGTGGAACAAAACGACGGACTTATTTTACGTCAAAAAGAAAGTCTAAGAGAAGCGACTGCTCTAATTTGGTCACATTAGGCGCAACAACGAGAATCCTTATTTAGTGAGTAGTTTAGCGCACAGCTCAACCACAAGTGCGGTAAGGAGCTTACGTTAGCCGTGCCGAGCATAAAGGAGGGCAAATGCAGAATGTAAGGTGTGTACTCAATATAGACGGCGTAGAGGAGATCTCTTATCTGAATATGAAGATGTGAACTTCGTTGGAGTGGAAGGTAGAAGAGTGAGAGGAAGACCGACGAGAGGATGGATAGGGAGAAGCAGTTAACAAAGAACGATGAATGATACAGAGGCAAAGGGAAATGACTGCCATTCCCTGGCACGCCAGAGCGATTTTCCCTCACCAGTGTAGTTAGTGAACGATTCTTCCGACTCGTCGGAACCCCCCGGAGACAGATAAGTAAAAGAGCATAGTTTTCGCCCTGGGGCTCCCATCTTCTGGCTCTCAACAACAACAACAACAACAAAAATTGTCAGAAACATCGATCCGGCAAGAACGGAAGCAAAATCAGAAGGAGGAGAAGAAGAAGAAGAAGAAGAAGACTTCAAATATTTATTTTCTTCCTCAATTGAGAATCGGAAATTGTTTAGTTGATAAAATATTTCAGATGTTACTGAAACGGCAAAGGTAGCTTAGGTGGCAAGCGTTGGCCTTGTAACTCTTGGGTGTTGGTTCGAGTCTTGCTCCCAGTATGGGTGTTCATAAAATTATTAATTCATTGTTCAGTATGCAATAGATTATCATACTAAACAGGAAGGCTCATCGTATAAAAACAGGTATGTCAGCTTTTTGTCGTAACTGAGTTAGCGGTGATATACTGGGACTTGGACCAAGTTTAATTTAGTTTTTTTACACTTCGAACTTCACTTATTTCAAGCTTATGATTTTGTAACTTTTTATTTGTTTATATAGGAACGTTTTGAAATTAAAATTTCGTTTTTTCTGAGTTCCGTTTTCCCCATGACCCTTCAAACAAGATCTGTATTATTAAATCCTTATTAAATATAAAAGGTAACCCTATTCCCTCTGTGAGTTGGGGTGGTAGAAAACTTCCACGTCGACCCCTACCTCTCGTAAGAGGTGTACAAAAGGAAGTCCTAGAAGTTCTCAACCTCTGAGAGCTGGCAGTCGCGGTGCCCTTCCTCAGTCTGACACTGTTTCCACTTGTGCCAGACTCCTCACTTTGATCATTCCTATCCGACCTTCTCTGGTCAACTCGTAACCTCTTCCGTCAACTGATGTATTAGTTTTGCGAGACCTAGGGAATCTTTCATTTTCACGACATTCATGGCCCTTACCTTTCCCTTGCTGATACATTCATACTTCCAACGATCAAATTCTCTTCCATATTTCCCTGTGATTAGTGTAAAGAGAGGAGGATACCCTGTTTTATTTCCTCTTAAAACAGTAACCACACCACCACCACCAGCTCCAAAATGATCCTCTATAACAGGGCCTCTCGCTTGGTTGACCAGACTGCAGACCCCCACTCCTCGATTTAGAGCAATAGCGCCGTCTCTCTCTTTCCCCACGCCTGTCTCGCTCGCTTCCCCTGTCCCCCTCTTCCTCACTTGCTCCGAATCCGAGCTGAGTTGAGCCGAGCTTAGCCGAGTAGCCCAGACACGAAGCGTTGGTCCGAGCCAAGCCGAGCGAGACCGATGCACTGTGCCCAGCAACTCTGCGCCGCAGTTTGCACGCGTGAGATTTTGAGCGTTTGAGAGCCCTGCTCTTCATAAACGATTAATTAATTAGCGATTAATTAATTAGCGATTAATTAATTAGCAGAGTTGGCCACTACACGACAGCCAAATAAAAATCTGCATTAAACATACACTGACGTACTATGATTGTGTCGCTTCTAAAATAAATCTTCACCGGGCGAGTTGGCCGTGCGTGAAGAGGCGTGCGGCTGTGAGCTTGCATCCGGGAGATAGTAGGTTCGAATCCCACTATCGGCAGCCCTGAAAATGGTTTTCCGTGGTTTCCCATTTTCACACCAGGCAAATGCTGGGGCTGTACCTTAATTAAGGCCACGGCCGTTTCCTTCCAACTCCTAGGCCTTTCCTCTCCCATCGTCGCCATAAGACCTGTCTGTGTCGGTGCGACGTAAAGCCCCTAGCAAAAAAAAAAAAATTAAAAAAAATCTTCATCTGTTGAGTTAATGTTTCGCCACAGCCAGCAGACGAGCTTCTAGTGAGAGATAGTGTTCCAGAATAAAATTGCCGGTTCGACCCTGGCCGAAGGTAGTGCGATAAGGTGGGAGAATCTTTCATTTCACCTTGGGAAAGAGTTTTAGGTGAGTATTCGTTCAGTTGTAGTTCCAGTGTATGTTCCTATGTTGATCTCAGTTGTAATGAAATGGCGTATATCTTTTAGTGCCGGGAGTGACCGAGGACAAGTTCGGCTCGCTAGCTGCAGGTCTCTTAATTTGACTCGCGTAGCCGACCGGCGCGTCTTGATGAGGATGAAATGATGATGAAGACGACACATACACCCAGCCCCTGTGCCAGCGAAATTAACCA
Source organism: Anabrus simplex (assembly GCF_040414725.1). Taxonomy (NCBI): domain Eukaryota; kingdom Metazoa; phylum Arthropoda; class Insecta; order Orthoptera; family Tettigoniidae; genus Anabrus; species Anabrus simplex. The sequence goes on along the minus strand of NC_090268.1, from coordinate 353,755,572 downwards.
AGTATTGTTAAAATTCCCGACCCTGCCGGGAATCGAACCCGAGTCCCCTGTAACCAAAGGCCAGAACGCTAACCATTTAGCCATGGAATCTCAGTGGTGTGATATGATAACGAGAAGGAAGTTAGTTTTTCAGTTTAACCAGATAGCCGTATCTCAAAACTGACAGAAAGTCGTCACGCCGATGTGTCAGTGTATCAGTCCAATATCTGCAGGCAATCTGTTTTCAGGTATTATTATTATTATTATTATTATTATTATTATTATTATTATTATTATTATTATCCAGGTATTATAGGGTTTCATCGGCGTTCAGTTTCTTCAAACGGAATTACTCTTCAAGTTTAATGCAACTTTATTGACTTTCTAATTTTCTTTCAGTATGGGTCCTTCAAATCTCGATTCAGCACTTTCCTGTATTGCTACAGGTTTCTAAAACCACCACCTCCTGCAGCTCTGGTAAATTAAATCATGCAACTGATGGGGAATTTATCCCACCTCTGTTGGAACAACGGCAACTCTAACCCGGTGACAGATATCTCTTATTTCATTAGCCAGAGGCAAGTACTTCTGGACCATCGTCATGACCTCCTGCTGGATGTTCTCTGTAGCTGGGATTGTAATCTAAATATTTATGCGACATTTGACACTTTGACAGTAAAATATAAGATCGTTTCTCGCGTGTTATTATTATTATTATTATTATTATTATTATTATTATTATTAATACACGTATTGTAGCGGTCCGTAGAGGGATAAGAAGCGTGAGGACTGAAGGGCTGGACACCGAGCTCGATAGCTGCAGTCGCTTAAGTGCGGCCAGTATCCAGTAATCGGGAGATGGTGGGTTCGAGTCCCACTGTCGGCAGCCTTGAAGATGGTTTTCCGTGGTTTCTCATTTTCACACCAGGCAAATGCCGGGGCTGTACCATAATTAAGGCCACGGCCGCTTCCTTTGAACTCCTAGGCCTTTCCTATCCCATTGTCGCCATAAGACCTATCTGTGTCAGTACAACGTAAAGCAAAAAAAAAAGGGGGCCGAACAAACACAAATTAGAGTTCAAGGAAATCTGATCAAATTTGAGAATACTATATTTTCTTTCTTTTCACCATGAAATAACAAAATAACACAGCAAAAGTGAGGGAGCAGGAGACCCAGCAACAGCAACAACAACAACAACAACAAAATACCAAGCGTAATTAAGATTATAAGTTTAAGAAAACACCAGTATACGAGCTTAATTAGCTCTAAATTAATTTTACATGGGAGCTCGAACGCTCAGAGGTCATTAATAAGAAAGAGCACAACAGCTCTAAGTACCCTACCATACACGAGCACCAAGGCTCAAATCTACGTCACAATTATACAAAGTAAACTATAATTCTAACACTTCGTTATATAAGTAATTCGTTCAACTGTACATTCAATAAGGTATGTAAAATGCCGTTCAATAAAGAAGCCGTGGCTTCTGATACAGTAATATCATCAGACAACTGGTTTAAAGCCAGTAGTAAATTTTTAAGGCAAGGGGCTCGAACCCCGAAATCCATTTAAGGTGATACTCCGGAGATACAAATGTATTTTTACCTAATGTATGGATTTTCACGAAATTTTGTGGGAATATCGCCGACATAAAAGTGATGATGATTGTTGTTTAAAGGGGCCTAACATCGAGGTCATCGGCCCCTAATGGTACGAAGTGAGACGAAATGGAATGACAAATTAAAAGTCTAAAATTCTCCACTGACCAGAATTCAAAGCGTGAGAACGAAGAATGAATAGATGGACATGAATTTAAAACAATCAGTGGATGCGACCGCAATGCTTTACATTCACACAAACTGACGTAAAAGAATAGGATTACTGACCAAGGGACTGCTGCTATAGCATAACACTGAAACGATGATGCTTGCAGTCTAAAGGGTGTCCAAAATCCAAGTTATCGGCCCCTCATAACGGTACTGATCGCCAGGAAAGTAGAAACAGGATATTTGTCCTGTTGCGGTACTAATGAAAAGTAGCAGAGACTTATATTTTTCTCACTTTGCGGCGCCATTTACAGGCAACGCAAACCTATGGTGTTCATCACATAAGAGTACTAACCACAGGGACCTTCCACTATCCCGTGGTGTTCCTCATATAGTGGGTACTAATCACAGGCAAGGCAGAACCATGGTAGCTATCATCCCATGGTCCTGCTCAAGGTACGTAGAATACAAGGTAGGAATCACGAGAGAGGTGCGCAGTGGCAAAGCAGAGCTGTGACGTCACTCAGGACCCTCGCGTTGAATCTGCTCTGAGTGAGGTAGAGGTAGTTCGAGTAAGAATCGCTGTGCACGCAGAAGCTAGGTGCTAATAATACACGATAGTAACATATCTGTGGTGTATAAGAAACCGTGTGTGTTTATTTTATGAGATAAAACGTAAAAAGCAGTAATAATGTACACTTTTCAGTATGCTTTGTCATGCCATTGCAGGCTGCACAAATCATAGCAGGCACGCGAAGGAACGAAACATACACTTTCATGAATTCCCTAAAACCACTGACGTAAATAAATGGTGACAGAAGTAATCAAGACATTATCGAAAGCTATCGTTCTCAGCTTCGAGGGTTCGGAAGGCTTTATGACGATCCTCTTCCGACAGCTGTGACGCGAAAGGTGAAATCATTGCTTCTAGCCTCAATGCTTCCAAGGCGATAAGAAATTCCAACTGTTCTCCGGAAGATTATGAAATATTACGCCCCAATATGTACTGATGAACTCGATCAAAACTCGGATATCGTGTGCCAGTCTAAGGCCAGCGTTGAGCCCACAACATCCTATTTTTTATCGGAGGATGAGCAAGGGTTCGTTAAAGCCCTTGAAGATCTAGTAAAACAGCTCGAGGGGTTTCGTGAAACCAAGGAGCTGCTTGAAGACTTCACTGGCTATATAGCTTTTAGGATAAAGAAGAACCTCGATATAGAAAGTAATTACGGAGAGAAAACAGGTCAAACTACAAGGGGTGGAAATTAAATTTAAAAAAGATTATTTTTTTTTTATTATTTTTTTTTTTTGCAAGTTGCTTTACGTCGCACCAACACAGATAGATCTTACGGCGACGATGGGACAGAAAAGGGCTAGAAGTGGGAAGGAAGCGCCCGTGGCCTTAATTAAGTTACAGCCCCAGCATTTGCTTGGTGTGAAAATGGGAAACCACGGAAAACCATCTTTAGGGCTGCCGACAGTGGGGTTCGAACCCAATTTTCCGAATACCGGATACTGGCCGCACTTAAGCGACTACAGCTATCGAGCTCGGTGGTTTCAATTTTACCACGGGAAAGAACTGAAAGAGGGTTCTAACATCATCACAAACCTTACGGATATCCTGAAAAAGAAATTCTCTGAAATTTATGAGCTTGCATGTTGCTTCGTGAGAAGCCGTTCTTTTATTCGAATGGACGCTTTAAACAAAAGTAAGACATTGAAGAGACCGGGTTTCTGTTAATACAACACCGATAAAGAAAGAAGAAAAGCTAAGAAATTCCACTGATGCTATGGATAAGTGTGTTTTGTTATATATATTTTTAATATCAGCATTATTCTTTGTGTATGTATAACATACCCGTTATTTTTTTTATGAAAGGCAATTTATTATGTTGTATATGAAACCAATGCTAAGAATGTTGATATACAGGCTCATGAATATGGCCTATCTAATGTTAACGTGGAATTTGTCATGTCTTGGCACTTGCAGGAAAACATTTACTGTACTGTTTGTATTGTGGACAGTTTCCTAACATTTGCTGTTTGTTTTGTTGACGGTGTATATAGTTTCCCAATACTGCTTGTAACAACGGACATATTTCTTGCAGTCATCAAGCTTTATGTTCGAGTCTGTAACAATTAGAGCCCCTTGTTATTGTTATCATAGGTGTTGAGAACATGAACATATGGAATCGCCATTCCACTGCTATCACAGTCTTAGCATTGGTACATCCTTTTATACAGATCGAAATACTTCAGAAACGCTCCTGGATTCACACTGTATTTGATCTCCTATTATTATCTCCTATTATTACTCTACTGTAATAGTGAAGTGGAATGCATTTTCTTAGGTGATGTTAAAATATCAATGAAGTTATCTCTAACTTGTGGCTAAAACAGAATAGCTTACAGCTGTGTATTAGCCTACCTCATATAGAGGACAAGGTGCTGAGGGTTCAAGTGACGTCATCGACAGCCAAGCTTGGTGGGGAGACCTGTGCGTGATCCCGACCTCTTACTCTAACTACCTTGGTCCTGCTCATATGGTGGTACTAATCACAGGTACCGCAAAAGCCGACCGCACGGTACTCCTGTGTGCTACTAATCACAAACCCATTTGGTACTTAATATAGTGGTACTACGCGCAAGTAAAAGCGACCCATGATGTTCACCGCGTGGTGGTACTAATCACAAGTAGTTTCATGGTTCCAAGACAATAATCCCTTGGTCGCCCCTTTTAGTCGCCTCTTACGCATGGGATACCGTGTTTGTATTCTTCGTCGGCGTCCCCCATCCACAGGGGGTTGTGTGTTTGGTCCGCGGGAGGTATTTTATTTCCCTCAAGTCCACCGGCAAGCCGGTTAGGACCCCCCTATCCGCCGCCTGGAACGCGCCACGTGGGAGTTGGGAGTATCACATTTCCGGGAGTATCACCTTTCCCCCTGCTACGCCAGCGTAGTAGGTTCGTGGTACATAAATGTAGAGATATCACGAACATTTCCTTCATATAAAATTAATAGTTTTTCCAAAATATTTTTTTTGGAAATTTTAAATTCCATTTGTTTCATGAAATTTCTTTGTTAATGTAAATTCGTAATTAGGCAGATAGTACTTATTTTAAAATCACTACGTATCGTTCTGTGCATAATTCATATAAGGAGATATATAGTACTAAAGTTTGCGTAATTTTATCTTCTAAAATTTTGGACTAAAAAATCCCTACTACTTGAAAAATGTCTGCAATCAAAAATTCCATACGCAGATTTCTTAATATAGCTGTGATACATATACCATACAAATGTTGTCACATTTGGCAGAATATTATGGGAGAAAAATGGGATTTAAATGTAAAATTACAATTGGCAAACAAAGCATTATTATAGTGATAAATTGTTTGAATTCAGCATAATAACTCCGTGACAAGAAAAAAGATACTCAATCCTTTCAATTTAAGTCATAAAAATCACCAAAACGATCAAAATGTCAATTTTAATCTCCAGAGTTTTGCCTTAACTGGTTTTATATTCTGCTCGTGATTTAGGCCACAAAAATACCTTATTATTCAAGAAAATATCACCAGTTGCTTTAAAATTAGTTCTTACACTTGTTAATTACCTAAATGGGATCAACACATCCTAAAATACAAGGACAGAAGGTCCATACTATACGGCCATGAGTATAAAAGCGAAGGAGAGAAGGTCAAATTTACAAGGCCAAGTAACAACAATATGAGTGGAGGCAAAATGTACGCACTACAGAGGACAAATGCTTACATTAACTAATCAGGATTACGGCCCTGCGAAGCAAAGGTTAACCCATACTATAATGGGACTATGTAAAGATAGAAATTTAAAGGCCGAAAGAGAGATACACAATTTGACAGAAAAATTCACTAAATATTAAGTAGATAAGAAGTTTAACGAGGGTATCACGCCTGTGCTTCTTTAGATTTGGCATTTTCCCATTGGGGAATAACCTTCATCATTTGCAAACTTTATATGCACTTACCTTTCGAATTTTAAGGTTTTACATGACTTTAGAGACGCATGACCTAGCAGTTAGATGCTAATAGAAAAACTAAAATCTTCCCGAATTTCACACGCAAGTTTAGTTCACTTAAACACTATACCTTGCTGCCATACCTGATTAGTATATAATGTACATGCTTCTTCCCTCGCCACCATTCTCCTTTGGGAGTCTCCCTCAGCTCCCTCTCAGATGCTCTTCACACGTAAGTCAATACATATCGTGCAAGACACCTTGGCCCGAAAAGCTTGCTCTTAAATAGAGGCTCGGGTGATGTTTCTAGACAGATCTGTTACAACACTTTAGATTGGACTGCAGGATATTAGATAGGGACAAATTGATTGGGCGATGGCTTTGTTTTGATTACATTTCATAGGCGGGCAATATTGACAACTCAAAAGTGATTTAAAAGAAGAACTGACTGTAAACAGGTTGCCCAACTTCTAAACATCAACATTCCTCCAAGTTATATAACACTTGAACACCATGGAGCAGTCCGAAATCGATGCTAAGGACATCTAGTCCCCGACAGTCAAACTACTTAGAGCATCTGATATTTCAAGATGTTTACACAGGTACCAGCGTAAACACCGAGATGCAATTTGAAATAGGCGGAGAGGCTTTACTCCTGGTACAACTATTACTATTATTATTATTATTATTATTATTATTATTATTATTATTATTATTATTATTATTATTATTATTTCAAAGACGAAATTAAGACAAATTTCGCTGTCGTAAACATCACTTAGTATACAGTTAAGAAATCAATCAAATTTGTATCACATTTAATATTGCAAGTCTCTATTTTATGTGGAATGCCAACCACAGAAACGTGATTTCATTTCAGAAGTTCCACATATATTGTCTAGGATTCGAATTACTAGTTCTTTGTTGAAAAAATAGAAACGATGACACTCAGGAATTACTGAGAAATCTATACATATCATAAAATAAAATCTACGGTACTTGTCTGATTATGTTCCGGAGGGCTGATCTGGAGAACAATCGAACAGATTTGATATGGTTTCCACCGTTGTACATAGTACTTAAAGAGGAAGAGTTATGTGTATAGATGGACCATTACTCTATCACAAAAGCGATAGTGGCTATTTTAGCGACGGAAATAAAAGAAAAAAACAGGCATCTAAGGATTTTCTTGATTTATGCAGCCTAATCTGTCATTCAGAATCCCTAAGTACTGTATGTGTGATATAACTGTTGAACATAAAAAGCTCTAAAAAATCTGGAATCGTATATATCTATCTGTAAAAGGTAGCCCTCAATGGGTGTTTTCAGATTACAATTTGAAGCAAAAATTGATCTAAGAATTAGAAACCTCATAGCAGTTAATCACATAATCATACTCAAAATACCCTGTTTATTCACCTCGGTAATCTTATGAAGATAAAAATATCCTTTACAGTGTATAATTAATATTTTAGAAGTTATCATCGTTTTAGTAAAGTCTAACTCCTTGACTAAATGGTCAGCATTGAGACCTTCAGTTCAGAGGGTCCCGGGTTCGATTCCGGACCGGGTCGTGAATTTTAATCGCGCCTGATCAATTCTTCTGACTCGGGAGCTGGGTGTCTTTGTTTGTTCCAACACTCTCTTCATATTCAGACAACGCACCTCACTACTGGCCACCACAGAAACACGCAATAGAGAATACATTCCTCCACATTGGGCTGGAGTCAGGAAGAGCAGCCAGCCGTAAAACAGAGAAAAATCTGGTAGCACCCTCGCCTCACAGTTGAGGGAAAATTGGTAGAAAAAGGAGAATAAAAATAAGAAGGAGGAGGAGAAGAAGAATAGCGCTATTTTAGTAAAAGCACAGGAATGGTTTAAATTTTGCTTACGGATAAACGGAAAAGCTAAGAGGCAGGCATCCTGGAGGACCTGAGAAATGTTGCACTGAGCTACGTACAGACATCATGAGCGATGTAAATAAACTCTGGATCGCCAGCTGCTGGCGACGGGGTTCCTAGGAACAGCCGAAATCTCTTTCTCGTTCAGTGGTGGACATGTTACATAATTTTTTTATCAACAATAGTGCATTGTGTACCTTAATTAACACCACAATCATTTTCTTCCCAATCCAAACATTTCCTGTCCCATTGTTGCCATAAGATCTGTGTTGGCGCGACGCAAAGAAAATTCTAAAGAAAAAAAGAGAGAGAGACAATATAACGCATTCTTTATTTTCCTTCGCTCTTGTTTAAATATTAAAATTGTTTATTATTAGGTTACTGTAAATACCGGGGTTGTTTCCGATTTCCAGAAACGAAAGTCACAAGGGCCTTATCTTAAGAAAAGCCACATCTCCACCATCGGTCGTGCTCTATCTGATGCACCTTCATATGAACTATAGCTCTGAGTGCACCACATTTTCCACTGAAAAAGACTTTTACGTAACACAGCCAGGTCCATGTTGTTCCACTCCTCCTCATAAGCTTCCCATAAGGCTTCCACAGTACGAGGGAAGCCTGTTTGCCGATACCCTTATATTATACTCGTTATTGATATCCCAGTGAAGTCACCTTGTCCCAGTGGGGACACGTTTTTAGCCTTTCTCCCCAAACATTTTAGGCCTAGGTGACTCACATTTGAAATTTGTATCACCTTGGAATTTTATCCCAACTCTGTTTTAATTTTATTTCTTGTGCGACTTATGTCGCTAAATTTAATTGCATCTTCTCCGCCCGCGGGGTTGTACTCCATCGTCCATATACGATGTATTCCGCTCCTATCCTTGTTATTTTCTGGTCCACTGTTGGACCAACTCTAGAGCGAGTCTATCTCCCGCAGCTCGTTCGCTATCCAGCTAAGTTCGGCTTCGCGTAGCTTATTGGCATGAGGCTAGTTCATTGTCGTCCATCATGGATGTTGGATGTGTTTTGCGTTGGCTCATTGCTAGAGCATCAAAATACCACATCATGCCTGGGTAATTCATAAAGTTTGGGGGCTTATGCCCTCAAAGGCTGTATATGATTCTTCTGGGAGTTGACGTCCGCAACTTACGTACTCATTTTATTCATTTGGAAAGTTGTGAGTATAAGATCCCGGCTGACGCCATGCGTTAGCTTATGTGCAAGGACCAAAAGTAAGTTACGTTTTTCAAGATATTTTTATGTTCTTTTCTCCTGTTCCTGGATTGCCTCGCCTCAAAACTTGATTAAATTTGTGGATATTATTCCGTCCTACGAATAACAATTCTGAGTGATCTTCTTCCCGAATGAACTTGGAAATTTTGTAAAGTGAAAAGTACTCGGCTTACTGACTGCACCTTTTCAAACTCCGTACCACAGGCAGAACTCTATCAAAACCTGTTTATCTCTCTGCATTTTTCTGCGAGAAATGACTTCATTGTAAATCTTAACTATTTTTCGGATCATGTAAAAGATATGTTGTCAATAGGAAATGACATAATTTTACTAACGCGTAGTCGTCTGCTGTAAAAATTGAGACCACGCGATTTTCTCAGGAAACCCGAATCTTCTTATTCTTTTAATCCATTCTCTAGTTCTCCTTTTCAGTATGAAATATATATATTTTAAAAAATTATGGTTCTTGCTCTTGTTGGTTGTTTCTATGGCTACCGTTGCCCATGGAGATGAGTTGTTGGCATGATGTTGATGATCATTATTAAAAATCAAAAGAAAGGGAGATTGATGTGATAATTTGGCAGTGGCCTGAAGTTTGAGGTGTTGCTCTTTCCCATTCGTTTATTATTTTATTGGAGTGCATTCGCGCTGTGTTTATGATATATGTAATTGTGTTGATTTGGGCGTGGTTCTTGTGTTGATGTGTTTAACTCCTATATCATTGTGGTTTGATGATTAATTTGCGCGGGTTGTCCCCGTAATTTGGAGGCACCTGGTATCTTTAGTGAAGCGCGGTAAATTTTGAGTCGTGTTGGTGACCTGTTTAAAGCTAACCTTAGTGTTTCTTTTGGTTTTGAACTAGTACTCGGTCCACTTTCTTTTACTTTTCCTGGAGTCCCCATGAGTTCTGGTTTCTTCGAGAGAATCCGTGGCTTCTCATTATTATGTCCGATAATAAATTAAAGGGCAAGAAATTCTGTAATATTTTGAAATTAATGTGCTGGAAAAACTGTTTATTTTAGGGGCTTCTGTTAGGAGATAATTTTTCTCGTTAATTATTTTATTCTTTAATGTTAATTTTAGTTTTTAATTTAGAGGGCGTCCCTCATCTCAGTGGAAAATGTTTTGACATAATCCAGTCTTATTTTATTTAATTTATTTCTATATTTTAAATTTAATTTGTCTTCAACGGTGCACCTTAAGTTTTAAAGAAAAAAGGTATTCTTTCAAATAATTGTAAAGTTCTTGCAAATGAATTATTAATTAAATTTTAATTGTTGAGAGAAAGAAATTTTGGTGTTTTTCTTTGAAAACTTTATTCATTTCATACCGTGCCTATACTTAATTTTGGATCCAACTGTTCTCTGTGTTATGGGCTGTCGGCTAACTAGTTGGTGAGTATTTACTGACAATTTTGATGGTTACTTTTTAGGGTTTCTGGTCATCTTTGTTCCTTGTTTACTTGTACCAGTAATCGCCGGTACGGCTGGTATAACCTGATGTTTCTCCCTTCGAACTTTTGTTTTTTTTTGTTTGAGTAGTTGAAGTACCTAAACGTTTTTATTCCGGGCTGAGTGGCTGAGAAGGTTGAGGCGCTGGCCTTCTGAGCCCAACTTGGCAGTTTCGATCCTGGCCCAGTCCGGTGGTATTTGAAGGTGCTCAAATACGTCAGTCTCATGCCGGTAGATTTTCTTGCAAATAAAAATTCCTGTGAGGCTAAATTCCGGCACCTCGGCATCTTCGCTGGGGCCATCAAGGACCACGTTAAGTCTTGTTGCATTTGACACTGAACTTGGACTTCTTTAGAGCCCAAATTTCCCTCATTATTTGTGAGTGGGTCTGCTTACGCTCCTCTGTCCAAGGGGCACCGTGTCTTCTCTTCGGTTGCTCGTCTCGGTTTAGCCCGTTCGTCAATATTTTCTTGCGGAAGAGATCTCTGTTAAGGGCATCTTCAGCTGAGATATGTAGCATTTGAAGGTCTTCTTTGGTATTTCTAAACCAGCGAATTGTGGTTTTGGGGTTTGAATAAAAAAAAGTGAAATATTTCTTTAGTTAACTTTCTTCCGTCCATTCTTTTCAGATGACCGTAAAATCGTGCCCGTCTTTTTCTAATTGTGTCGATAATTTTCTCTATTTTGCTGTAGACTTCCTTGTTGGATCTCTTTTGATGGACTCCATTTCTGTACTTTGATCCCAAGATTCCTCTCACAATTTTGCTTTCTCTTTTCTCCAGTTCTTCAAGGAGTCCTTTGTTGGCATTTAGAGACAGGGTTTCGGCTGCATATAGAACTACTGGCTTCAGAACTGTTTCATAGTGACGTATCTTGGTGTTTTGGGAAAGGCATTTTTTGTTGTAGATTGTGCGGGATGTTTGGTAGGCTATTTCCAGTTTGCGTACTCGCTCCTGAAGTGCTTCTTTGTCCAGTCCATTTTTCATGATGATCTCACCCACGTATTTGAATTTGTCTACTCGGGTGATGTCCCCGTATTTTGTATGGAGTTTTGGTGGAGCCTCTTTGATGTTAGTCATTACTTCTGTTTTCTCAAACGATATCTGCAAACCAGTTTGTTGGGCAATTTCCTCTAAAATTTCAACTTGAGTTCTAGCGGTTTCTATGTCGTTTGAGAGAACAGCAATATCATTGGCAAATGATAAGCAGTCTGTTGAGATTCCCTTAGATTTGGTTCCTATTCTCAATGGACTGTAGTTGGTTTCCTGTAATCTCACCCACCAGGTTCTGATGATCTTTTCAAGAACACAGTTGAAGAGTATCGGGGATAACCCATCACCTTGTCGGACTCCTGTTTTGATGTCAAAGGAATGCGAGAGACATCCGTGGAACTTCACGTTGGATTTTGTATCAGTCAGGGTGGCTCTAATTAATGCCAGCAGTTTCAAATCAACTCCAAATTCATTTAAGATGTTTAGCAGGACTTCCCGGTCAATGGAGTTGTACGCTTTCTTAAAGTCCACAAAGACAGACACATACTGCTTGGACCTTAGTGTACAATATCTGATGATCGTTTTGGGATTTTGGATCTGTTTAGCTGTTGAGCGACCTTTCCTGAACCCTCCTTGGTTTTCACCTATTTGATGTTCGACTTGTGCTTCCAAACGCTCCAGGATGGCAAGTGATAGAATTTTGTAAGTCACGGGTAGCAAAGATATTCCTCTGTAGTTGTTGATGTTCTTCATGCTGCCTTTTTTGTGTAATGGATGGATCAAAGCTATTTTCCAACCTCCGGGTAGGGTCACCTTGTTCCAAATTTCTTCCATTTGCTTTTGCAAGATATCAAGTGATTCCTCTGGGGCATATTTCTATAGTTCTGCTACTACTGAGTCTTCCCCCGGCGCTTTGTTATTTTTGAGACGGGCAATGTGGCGCCTGATTTCATCTCTGTCGGGTGGTCTGGAATCTGGGTACCTGAGTAAGGGTTCCTTGGTTTCAATGTGGCTTTGCTGTTTAGAGCAATTAAGTAAATTCTTGAAGTAGTCTGCCAGAATGCTGCAATTTTCTTCATTTGACGTCGCCAGTGAGCCGTCCTTTCGCTCAAAGCATAGAGATGGTGGTTTATAGCTAGTGAGTTTGCGTTTGAAGGCTCTGAAGTACTCTCTGCTTTCATTCTTCCTAAAGTTTTGTTCTATCTTTTCAATGAGAGAATTTTCGTATTTACGTTTCTCAGTTCTGAACACCCTAGCTGCTTGGGCACGTTGGGTTTTGTAGGTTTCCCAATCATTTTCTGATTTCGTAGAGTAGTACTGTTTCCACGCATTGAGTCTTTCTTGGAGGACTGATTCGCAGGTACCATTCCACCAGGCATGCTTTTTGCTTCTCTTGATTTCTGCAACGTCTTTGGCAGCCTCAACAAGGAGAATTTTGGCGTTGTTAAAGTCACAGTCATTTGGTCTAGCCTTCTCTTGGAACTCCTCGATCCTTTGCCGAAGTTTATCGTTGTCGAAGTGTGTGATCTGTTTGGTTGTCTTCCTTGTGTTTGCGGGAATTGGTTTGAATTTGATAAGAGACATATAATGATCTGAGGCCACATTGATGCCTTTCTTTACCTTGACATTCATAATCTCAGGGCTGTTTCTCCTGGAGATTGCAACATGATCAATTTGGAACTCTCCGAGAGCTTGGACGGGAGAACGCCAAGTCATTTGCTTTCTGGGTAGATGGCGAAAGTGGGTCGACATGACCTGGAGGTTGTGATTTTCGCAAATGGACACCAGTCTTTTGCCGTTGGGATTGGTTCTTTTGTGAGCAGGGTAATTTCTTCTAACTTTCTTGTACTTCTGTTCACGACCTAGTTGGGCATTGAAGTCACCCAAAAGAAGCTTGACATGGTGTTTGGGGATTTTGTTTAATTTTTCATCCAGTAGGTCCCAGAAATTATCAACCTCGTCTGGATCAGACTTGTTCTTATCGTTTGTAGGAGCATGTGCGTTAACTAGGGCGTAGGTTTTGTTCGCGCATTTAATTGTGAGTACAGACAATCTGTCATTCACAGGCTCAAAATTTGCAACCGATTTAAGGATCTTGGTTCTAACAGCAAACGCGGTTCCAAGCATCACAGCTCCATTGAGGATTCCTCTTTGCACTTTGCTCTTGAAAAATCGGTAGCCTTTGGATTCAAAAATCTCTTCATCTGGGTACCTTGTTTCCTGTGGGGCCATTATGGATATCTGATTTTCGTGAAGAGCTTTGGTGAGGGTTTTCAGCTTGCCAGTTTGTGTAAGTGAATTTATGTTGAAAGTTGCTAGAAAGGTTTTAGATTTTGGCCTGAGTTTTTGACTCTTCGGGGTACACCGAGACGCTCCGACTCGTCTCTTGCATGATGTCGAGTCTCCCCCAGAATCCGAACGAGACTCGTGCGCCGTGGCGTTCACGACGAGGGATTTATCCGAAGATTTACCTCCTGGGGTATGTTTTTTGAAATGTTGTGCCATCATGCTTTTTGAGTTGACTTTGCTTTGGACAGGTACCCATCCTTTTACAACTAGGGTTGTTAGCCCTAGAGGTTGCCTCAAGATGTTTTCTGGCTTCTGGTCATTTACCAGTCTTCGCCGTAACCCTGGCAAGGGACCAGTTTTTTTCACGGTGGTATTTTATTTCCCTACTACCCTCTGACTCTGCTGGCGGCAGAGCCAGCGAGCTTATTATTATTATTATTATTATTATTATTATTATTATTATTATTATTATTATTATTATTATTATTATTATTATTATTATTATTATTATTATTGTTCCGGGGCTTTTTGTGGATCGCAGAGGTGAAAGAAGGTGCCGGGATGAAGGGGTCTAACAACAATGTCAAGAATTGAATTTAAAACTTAAACTAAATGTTATATTTTCAAAAATTAACTTAACAATTTTTACAGGTACAAGTAGCAATCATTAAACAAGATGGAAAAATAAACCAAGAAACAGAATCTTAACACTTTGGGTTTTAAGCACCTAGCTTTACATTACCTGAGCTACTAGCTCAAATTTACCAAAGAGCACAAATTTATACCAGGGCAGAAGTCCCCTAATTCAAAGAGCACTTGCTCTCAACATTACAACATCTAGCCTTCAAGAGGCATTCATTAATCATACAAAACTTTGAAAAATTGCTAACAGGCTCTCAGTTTCCCAAGCCTACTCAAGGCAACATTGCATGAAAATCTGACACTCTCTGGCCTTACAAGGCACTATTTACACATAGAAATCTTATTACACAGAGGTATCTAGTACCCAACCTACAGGGCCTTAGTGAAAAAGAACAGGTTAAATAAACGGCCCGAGTACAATTTGAATGGAGTCAAAGACTGAGCTCCAAAAAACTTTAAAACCTATAGAGCGCTTGGCCGACGAAACAGGGGCTATTCCCAAACTACTGAGGTTGCTCGCATGGAAATAACTTTAATACATTGCGGAAACGAAAGATTACAAAACGTGGCACCTTAGACCAAAATGAAGGGGAGCTCCAGAGGGTACTTCACTCTCTATCCCCGACTTACAGTTGAAGGTTTTATGAAGTTTTTACATTAGCCGGCAGAGAGTTACATTTAAAAAAAAAGTAGGTTACATAGTTAATGGTTCGGACCTTTCCCTCGGGGTAAACCGCAGAGCTAGCAAGAAATAAAGATGTTATGTGGCCATTACCTTGTAGAAGTTCTAGCAGCTGAAGAAGAGGCCGCCCGCCTCCTGCTTGACACACACACTCCGTAAGATGACGATCAATTCGGCCAAGAAACGAGAAACTCTGCAGTTTATAAACCTTCGGGGAAAGTTCGAGATCACTCAAGAAAAAACTAGCCACGCCCTTTCAGTTTTATTGCCCACTTTAAAAGTTACACTCAAAATCGAAGAAGAAGAAGAAGAAGAAGACTGTGATTTGTAGAAAATTAATTACAGAAATTAGGTATTGGCTAGATTCAAAACTGGCGAAATTAAAAAGGAAATATTGCCAACCCAAAAACAAATGAACATCAATCCGAAAAAAACTTATGAATACAAAACTTCTTTGAATTGTAAGTTCTTATACCACCCACCAGGGTGCATGATCATAGTTTTTTGGTAGTGTCATCTATGAGAGAATGTCCAAACTTCCAGATGTATGGAAAACAAAACAAATAGATATTCACACAGTTCAGGAAACTTCACAATTACAAAATTATATCAGATTTTAGTGGTGACATCTTCAGAGTAAAGTTCTAAGCAGGTATCGTTTCAGTTTCACAGTTTTGCCAATAGAGGAGTTCTTTAGGCACTGAATTTGAATGCGCGGCGTTGGGGGTGTACCTCCTGGTACAATTATTATTATTATTATTATTATTATTATTATTATTATTATTATTATTATTATTATTATTATTATTATTAAATATTTGCTCTCATACAGCTTGTGCACTATGAAAATAATCTAAACATAAAAAATACATATATTTGTAATTTACTGTGCACTATTTGAAAAGAACTGTCCATATCGTGCCTTTAATAATAAATTAATGTCCAAACCTTTAAATAACCCTTCTCAGTTTCCCAAGCCTACTCAAGGCAACATTGCATGAAAATCGATGAACACAAGACACCTCGGCGCACCTATCTACCTTTCGAACCTACAGTACTCAAGGGGAGGACATATCGAAATCTAGCTTTGTTAATAATATTGTCACGTACCATTTTACTGTTTTAAGAGACGCCAAGCTGCCGGAATGTTGTCTCGCAGGAGTTCTTAACGTGCCAGTAAATCTACTGTCACGAAGATGACGTATTGGAGCACCTTCAAGTATCACCGGACTGAGCCAGGATTGAACCTGTCAACTTGAACTCAGAAGGACAGCGTTCTACCACCTGAGCTATTCAACCGGATGCTAACACTGTTAGCATCAACCTAACGTCGCTGATGATATCTACACATACATCTGGAGGAAACTGAATGATGTCACTCACAAGGACATCTTTCACTATAAATTACTCCCTGCGAAGTCGGGGTGAATCACTACCTAGTTGTTATATAAATCGATAACTTTGGAAATTGAAGGACCTTTCATTTCTTTGGCCACACAATGTTCAGCCGGTTCAATACGTACAAAGAAGTTGACAGACTTCAAAAGTCTGTCGAACCGCAATATTTATCACATTTTGCTGAGATTGATGACAAAGTCAATAATGTCTCACCTTGACCTAGCTCCCATTCAGCCTCATCTTTTTGCCTTAAAATGAAATTCTACTCTCTCCATCATTCATCATGTTCTCTTCATCTAAACACGAATAATGACGTGATTTCTGTTGCCCATTGTTCGCAGTACATTAATATCCTGTGGGACACAATAAGATGGATCACGAGAACTTGATTAACACGGATAACACTTTTGTTTGGCTGAGCAAGCCATTTGTCAAACTAATCTCTCGTATTCATAACGTACGCTCTAATTATTCCGCGGTACGAAGAAAAAAAACTTTGGAATTCTGTTTGTTTAACTTGATGAAAGAAAACTGTTTCATTTGTCTCCTTCCAAATTTTGCAAGATGGGATGTAGGATTATTAGACCATCCGCATGCTCGCATGCATAATCCGCCAGCTGGTCCCGTTTTAAAATATACCTCTTGTATGATAACTGTCGACTGTTGTCTTAAGAGGAAATACAACGATATTATCAGCAACTCTGAGAATTAGAGTAGGTGAAGCTTTATCTTACCCTGTAATAATTAAGAGGGGAATTCCTCAAGGCAGTATTATTGAACACTTATGTTTTCTTATATATATAAGTGGCATAGCCTAAGAAAAGGAGTAGAATCATAGGTAAGGCTTTTTGCGGATGATGTTATTCTATATAGAGTAATAAATAAATTGCAAGATTGCGAGCAACTGCAAAATGACCTCGATAATGTTGTGAGACGGACCGCAAGCAATGGTATGATGATAAACGGGGTTAAAAGTCAGGTCGTTAGTTTTACACATAGTTTTATTCACTGCGTTCTTATTTTTATAGAAAAGTAAGGGAAAATTGCTATTTATTCATAAGGCCGAAAACTAATTTATACTGATCTCAAACTGAAATAATAGTATCTTATGTAATGAGCCTATAACAACATTTATTAATACGAGTATATTTATGAACCGAGCGCAAGCGATGTTCATAATTTTCATACGAACGTCTTAGTTACCATTATATGCAAGATGAATACGACTGCTGTTTTCTTTTTTCAAACATAGTCTGGTTAAATGTCGTAAGTTTGAGTTCTTACAATTATTACCTTACCTTCTTCATTGAGAATGAAACGGTGATGATTCAGCTTGTGCTCGACTATTGCAACAGATGGCAAGCATGATCTACTAGTAGTATAATACAGGGATTCTGCCACCGCCTCCGCCTCCGGCTCTCGGGAGAGCCCTTCGCCTCCCGCGGGAAATTTGAATTTTGGCGGGAAATTTGAATTGCAGCACTGAGGTTTGCGATACAAGATGGCGGATGACAGCTGTGACGTACCACATTTCAAAGGTAAGTAGCTAAAGAGGGCAGCACCGTGCTCTATGGATTAAAGATGGCGGATGACAGCTGTGACGTACCACATTTCAAAGGTAAGTAGCTAAAGAGGGCAGCACTGTGCTCTATGGATTAAAGATGGCGGATGGCAGCTGCACGTGGATTTGTTTATCTCGCGCTAGTGAGGTTAAGTTGGTAGCACTAAGGTTTAGGTCCGTCAAGATGGCAGTACTGGGGTTTGCGATACGTTGTTGTCTGTCAAAAAGCACGTGGCTGTCAAAAAGCACGTGGATTTGTTTACCTCGCGCTAGTTAGGTTAAGTTGGTATTACTGAGGTTTAGGCCCGTCAAGATGGCAGCAGTGAGGTTAGCGATGCGTTGTTGTCTGTCAAAAAGCACGTGGCTGTCAAAAACACGTGGCTTTGTTTACCTCGCGCTAGTTAGGTTAAGTTGGTACCACTGAGGTTTAGGCCCGTCAGGATGGCAGCAGTGAGGTTAGCGATGCGTTGTTGTCGATGGCAGCTGTCAAAAAGCACGTGGCTTTGTTTACAAATTCAAATCTCGCGCCAAAATTCAAATTTCCCGCCAAAATTCAAATTTCCCGCGGGAGGCGGAGGGCTCTCCCGAGAGCCGGAGGCGGAGGCGGCGGCAGAATCCCTGTATTATACTACTTCTACTGTATATTGCCAATTAATGCTCTCGACTAGCTGAACAGATAATATCGAAGATTCCGCATAAAATTCGTCATTTTTGGCCATCACCTGAAGCACGTACTACGTACCCCTACGGGTGTGTTTTGACAGCAGGTATCTCTTTGTTATATTCTCTGTGACGTAACCTAATGATTCGAAGAATAAGCAAAGATTACATAAAATAGTTCAAGTCAAGTGTAGTTTTCACCCTGCATTAAGATCATCCTGATTATAATACTGGAAATCACCCCGACATATAGCATTTATGCTGCGGGGCTGTGGTTTGAAGATTTTAAGGTTAAATACGACACATTATAACCCATGGGTATTCCCGACTAGTTCAACAGGTTGAATGCACCGAGCAGGGATTTGGATTAGAGATTTAGACCTCAAAGAACAACACATTGAAGCAAAGGAAATGAACTCAATTTATTATAATATTAAAATGAATATGAACAACTGATGTTGTTTTAAATACAGGTTGTTGACTGTGCAGTTTCTGAATTGTATCTGGGCAATGGAGTGTTTGCTAATGTTTATTTGAGTGCTTTATTTATCAATGGAGGATTGTTCCACGTACGGTATTAATCGATATCTGATATGATTAGTTGGAAATCGATCGCTGGAATAACAACAGTACTTTCGGGTTTGTCATTTAGATACAGTTATGTCACATTTTTGCTACTTGTTTAACGTCGCACTAACACATTCTAGGACTAGCATTGAGACGGTAGCTGTCTTGGCCTTAGTTATGGTGATACAGCATTGCCTGATGTGAAAGTGAGAAACAACGGAAAACTATTGTATGTTTAGGGCTATCAACGGTGAGATTCGAACCCAGTATTCCCCGAATGCAAGCCCAGAGCTGCGCGACTGTAACCGCACGACCAACTCTCTCGGTACGTCACATGTATTTTAGCCTATCACAACACGGTCGAACAAAAAATAATGTAGAACTACATGATTAGTAGAGGTGGTAATTTTTAGCGAATTGAAATCAGAAATTCAGAATTTTGATTTGTACATTTAGCATTTTGTAGCCTTTATATTGTGGAGGGCTGTCAGGGTTCTTATAACTAAAATCACTACTCCGATAGGTAACGTGTTTTACTATCTATAACACCGAGCTAGTGGCCGTGCGGACAGAGTCGCGTAGCTGTGAGCTTGTATTCAGGAGATAGTGGATTCGGCCCACACTGTCGGCAACCCTGAAAGTGGTTTTCCGTGGTTCCCATTTTCACACAGGCAAATGCTGTGGCTGTATCTTAATTAAGGACACGGCTGCTTGCTTCCCGCTCCTAGCACTTTGCTATCCCATTGTCACCAAAAGACCTATCTGTCTCGGTGCGACATTAAGCAAATTGTAATTACTATCCATGAAATTTATGGAACTACTATTCACATTTAATCACAAGTTCACTCGAGTTTGAGTTTTCCACCTGAAGCAGTTTTTACTCACAATCGTTACACACTCTTGAACATACGCGAACGAACACTAGTTTATCGAACTCCTGTTCTCCACTCAGCTTCTCACTGCACATTGTCGTTCAGGAACAATTCACAACTAGCAAGGTTAGTTGAACTCCTGGTATCCGACTGACGTATTCACTCTCTATGAATGACTCGTGTTGGACTCGTGACGGACTCGTGACCGTCTGATTACCTTCACTCATGATTGATGCAGTCAGGTCTAGCTCACTCCAGACCTACTAGCGTGCGTCAGTTGAACTCCTTATTAAGGCCCGCAGAATATTCTAGTAGTTTCCAATTCCAGATCACTTTGGACACCTGTCCTATTATTAATGAGTGTAAAGCCTTTTCAAGAAGCTTCATTATCGCGATCTTCAACAATTTGCGGCGCTACTATTTCGCTCGCTGCCGGCTGTCACAGCTGGAGCGCAATAATTATTTCCCTCTAGCATTATTGTCGGCCACCCTGCACTCAGACTTCGTTGTTACAACACATTTGTAATTTAGCGTTTCGTAGTGGTTTGGAGGAAAACATAGAATTTCAGTTAATTATCCTGGTAAATAGTTACATGTTTAAATAAAGTTAGGGTTAAGTTAAAATCGCAATTGCATAGAGCCAATAGTTAAATAAAAGTGCATCAAGTGTGGTCGTAAAGCGTATATTTATTTTATACTGATATATGATCAGCAGAGGAGCCTCCGTGGTTCCGACGGTAGCGCGTCGGCCTCTCACCGCTGCATACCGTAGTTCAAATCCAGATCCCTCAGTCTGAGATTTGTGCTGGATAAAGCGGAGGCGGGACAGGTTTTTCTCTGGGTACTCTGGTTTTCCTTGTCATATTTCATTCCAGCAACACTCTCCATTATCATTTCATAGCATTTATCACTCATTAATAAATCACCTTGGGAGTGACGACCTCATTGAAATAATAGCCTATATATGGTTCATTCATTACATCCCTGACCCGGTCAGTTACTGGAAAACAGGTTGTAGGTTTTCATTTTCATACGATCAGGAAAGAACAAGCCGTCTGAGTAGGTCAGGTGGTAGAGCGCTGGCCTTCCCAGCTTGGCAGGTTCGATCCTGGTTCGGTCCAGTCCGGTGGTCTTTGAAGGTGGTCAGATACTACGTCCATCTAGTATCGGTAGATTCACTGGCACATAAGAGAACTCTTGCGGGACAAAGTTCTGGCACCTAGGCTTCTCTGAAAACCATAGATGTAGTTAGTGGGACGTAAAACCAAAAACATTATTAAGAAATCTTTACTGATGCAAATAGGAAAAGAAAAAGAAAAAATTAAATCGTTGCCATGAAGGGAGTCATAGAGTATTGCTGAACATTCTTTACATGATTAGTGTTCCCCGCCTTCTTCTTCTCAGCCTTCATCACAGTTTATTAGGACCTGCACTTGAAGCACATTTGGCCCTACTTTACGGCCGTACGTCCTTCCTGACCCCCTATGAGGAGGGATGTATTCGCTATTGCGTGTTTCTCAGCAGGGAATCGAACCCGGTGGATTCGAAGAACACTGTATGTAACTCTGGAGATGGTTTTCTATGTTTTTCCCATTTTCACACGACGCAAATGCTAGGCCAGGGCCATAATTAAGACCACGACCCCTTTTTTCCCCCAAACTAGCTCTTCGCCATCTCAGTGTGGCCAAAAACGGTCCATAATAATAATAATGAAAATGAAAATCCACAGCCTGTTTCCAGTCACTCGACTGGGTCAGGAATGAAATGAATGAAGCCCCTATGTAGCGGCGTGGTTAGGAATTGTGCCGGCCACCGAAGCCTGTCACACTCCTTTGGGGCAATGATTTGACAGATGAAATGAAATTATTTCGGAGAGTGTTTCTGGAATGAAATATGACAGGGAAAACCGGAGTACCCAGAGAAAATCCTGTCCCGCCTCCACTTTTTCCAGCACAAATCTCACGTGGAGTGACCGGGATTTGAACCACGAAACCCAGTGGTGAGAGGCCGGCGCGCTGTCACCTGACCATGAAGGCTCAATAATAATAATAATAATAATAATAATAATAATAATAATAATAATAATAATAATAATAATAATAATAATAATAATAATAATAATAATAATAATACATGACTCACCTTCATTTTAGACTGTTATGCCTTTCAGTGTTCTGTTGGCAAGCCTCTGGGAATTAATTGGCTCCTTCACAACCTTCTGTCTGCAACTAGCTCCGTGGCCTGATTCAGTTCTGCACCCCTATCCTTAAATAATTTAAAACTGCGTCTATCCATCATCGCTTTGTTCTCCCTCTGCTTGTCTTACCTTTTATGGTCGATTCTATTCTTCTCCTAGGTAGCCTATCCTCTTCCATACACCACAATGACCCTACGACCGACGCCGATTTACACACAAAGCTTCAATCACCAAGTTTATTCTTAACTTACCTCCTCATTCTTACTAGCCTCCTGTCATAGTTCCCGTTTGTTTGGGCCAGCAATAAATCTCGCTGTCTTCATGTCTGTTACTTCAACTTATGAATGATATATTCTGAGTTTGCCCAGATTCATTCCCGTACAGCAGAGATGGACTTAAAAGAGACCGATCTAAAGAATAGTTTCGACCCGGAGCTGACTTACAGAATACCGTTGATCGCAACTGTTAGCTATCTGCATTGATTCACAAGCCCCCTTGACTCAGGTGGCAGCGCGCCGGCCTCTCACAGCGTGGTTCAAATCCCGGTCACTCCATGTGAGATGTGTACTGGAAAAGCGGAGGCGGGACAGGTTTTTCTCCGGGTATTCCGGTTTCTCTGTTATAATTCATTCCAGCAACACTCTCCAATATCATTTCATTTCATCTGTCAGTCATTAATCATTGTTCCAGAGGAGTGTGACAGGCTTCGGCAGCCGGCACAATTCCTATCCTCGCTGCTATATGGGGCTTCATTTATCCCATTGTTGACCCGGTCGAATGACTTGAAATAGGCCGAGGATTTTCATACCTTGATTAAATTTTACATAGTATATTGATATCCTAGTTAAAATCCTAGTAGTTAAAATGACCCACATGTTCCAAATTACCCGGTCTCGAAAGCCAAGAATAACGGCTGAGAGGGTTCTTCGTTCTGACCACACGACACCTCGCTATCTGCAGGCCTTCGGGCTGAGGAGCGGTCGCTTGGTAGACCAACGCCCTTCAAGGGCTGTAGTGCCATGGGGGTAAACATGTTCCAATTTTTTATTCCAGATCTGAAAATATAATTAGTAAATCAGATAAATCTACTATTTAGAAATATTAGCCAATAGGAAATACCTAATAAAATATTATTTTCCTATATAATATTAACTAGTACTTGCTGCCTACTATTCCTGACGTGCAGAAATTCCGCGGGTTAAATATTCATGGTTATTGCTATGATGGCTGTAAGGTAAGTCTTTACACCTTGAAACAAAGGTTAAAGTTAATCCCACAAACAGCTCGTTAAAATACTTTACCGCCGTATTTCTTGGCATAGCTTTATACCGTGGGATAAAGGGAGATTCATCTCCGAGATGAACTGGAACCTTCAGACGAGAAGAAGTTTTATTGCTGCACTCTAAAGTCACTGGGGATTAAAAGCATCTTGGCCGGTTTCTCTCGCAGCAAGAAAAGCAATGCGGCTTACAAAAGTATCTCTCAGCTTCACGTTGCTTTATCTCCAGAGAACAGTGAAATGAAGAACTCATTATTTCACAAACCCATTGCATACATCGTGTGTTTGCAGATTACTTGCTCAGATGATTTACCTCACGTTGATGATACATTCCTATACAATTCATTCTTGTCTTTTAGACTGGATTGTTTGTTAAAAAACAAAACAAAACGAACAAACCAACAAACTATGATGCTACAGCCATGATGGGCCTTGGCAACCAAGACGACCGCAGGTGATCCCGAAAACCTGCACACAATGAGGTGAACAGTGTCATTGGCTGAATGGTCAGAGTTGAGACCTTCGGTTTATAGGGTCCAGGGTTCGATTCTCGGGATTTTAATCGCATCTGATTAATTCTTCTGGCCTAGGGACTCTTAATATTCACACAAGACAACACACCACACTACCAACTACCACAGAAACACGCAATAGCGGTTACGTCCCTCCATATAAGGTTGGTGTCAGGAAGGGCATCCGGTCGTAAAACAGGGACAAATCTGCCAGTGCGACGCAGTTTGCACCCGCGACCTTCTCAGTTGTTCTCACGAAGGCAGAGAGAACCTTGAACCAGCCTTCACATTGAAGTAAAAATTCGTAACCTGGTTGGGAACCGAACCTGGAGTCTACCAGTGAGGGAAGTACATGCTGTCTCTAGACCCTGGGGGCAAGCTCGGTGTGGTGAAGCAATAGATATTTGTAAAGCATCGTGGTTTATCGTCGATGCGCTCAAAATACCGCTGTGTGACAATGTTGAGGAGAGAAATACTGACCCGCAGTACATGTATCACAGAACGAAAATTCGTTGAGATTCGGAGAGAGAGGCAAGTGAGTCATATGTCATAAAGACCGGAATAATTATATTGAAATTAATAATAAATACGACAAACGTACATTAAGACCTTCTTAATCACACGCAACAATCAAAAGAAGTAAATAAAACAAATGCATGCTTGAAATAATAAAATCAACAATACTAAGCACATGGACTCACTTACCCCTACTCGTGGGGTAAAAAAAAAAGCTTCTACCAGGATAGGGCGAGTGAGTCTCATTTTACTACTGGTTATGAATCAGAAAAAACCATTTAATTTTGGACCTACAGAAAATAAAATTTAAAAAAATATGAAAGTGCAAAAGAAAACCCAACATAAATACACGGTCTCAACAAAGAAGTTATTCCAACCGATTTTGTTATAAATCGAAGGGTCGTTCTTTTGGTCTCTTGTAAGAACAACCGTACAACTTGCTTTCGTCGCATCGACGCAGATAGGTCTTATGCCGACGATGGGATAGGAAAGGCCTAGGAGTGGGAAGGAAGCGGCGGTGGCCTTAATTAAGGTACAGCCCCGGCATTTGCCTCTCGGATGCAAGATCAAGGCAGTGCGCCCCTAACCGCACGGTCAACTCGCCCGGTGGAAAATAATGTTGTTAGTGGTATAAAATGTTTGTTATATTTTATCATGGATAGACTGCCTGTATTTATATCCTCCCAAGCGTTTTGCAAATCATCTTTACACCATGCTTCTTCCTCTTCTCTTTTCATTATGCAATTTCTGACCATTATCACAAAGAAGATATAGGGGAACCAATGAATAAAATTGCCCAAACGTTATAATTCAGATACCCAGTTTCAGTTAGTTCAGACACCAGTAGGGCATTTCAAAATTCTTGTGGACTCCCTTGCCCCGCACTACCCTAGAGACTAGACAGTGATCGCTGCTACCAAACCACCCTGAAAGACCTAATATAAAGTGTTTACGAAATCCTATCTTAAAATTAGCTCCACATTTTAATGAATCTGTCTTACGTATAATTGTATTTCCTAGAGACAAACGACTAATATGAAGACACACCAGTAACTTTCAAGTTCACAAAATGTAACCTCGCGCAGGATCCAAAACCGTACAGTTCCCAAAATTAGATGGGGTGGACATTTTTGCCCCACCCTCCCCTAGTTCATGCAATACACAACCTTAGAATACAGAACCTTTCTGCTCAGAGTTCAAAATTGAAATATTATCACATAGCGATGTTTTCTAGGAGCAATGGTGGTACTTCCATCAACAGTGGTTATACACCTGGTCGCCCTAAAAGGCTAAGGAGTTCGCAGTTATACTGCAGATCAGGGCCTCTCAAACGCCCAAAATCTCACGCTTGCAGACAGCGGCGCAGAGTTACTGTGCACAGTGCATCGGTCCCGCTCGGCTCGGCTCGGACCAACGCTTCGTCGCTGGGCTACTCGGCTAAGCTCGGCTCAAGTCGGCTCAACTTGCCTCGGATTTGGAGCGCTACGGAGCAAGTGAGAAAGAGGGAGACAGAGGGAGCGAGCGAGACAGGCGTGGGGAAAGAGAGAGGCAGCGCTATTGCTCCAAATCGAGGAATGGGGGTCTGCACTCTGGTCAACCAAACGAAGTCGTCTTTTGCACCACGCACAGTGCATGCACCTGGCGCATGAACCCTGACTGGCCCTGCTGTAGATGGTGTGATCTTTTATGATCGCAGGCCTCGTGATCTAGCGGTAGCGGCGGGTGCTTTTGACGATATCAGCAATATTGAGTTTTGGACCCCTAAGGTCAACCGATCCCACTGAAATGTGCACGTCAACCGACCCTATTAGTGATATTTGCACACCATTCATGACTGGGAGTGGCTGAATAAGAAACTGTGTTAATAGCGTCGCTCACTCCTTAGTCAGCTTCATGTTGGCATAGCCAAGGATGAGACTGGTGCAAATTAATGAGAGTAACAAAACTTGACCTAGCCGATGTCAGAAGATAGTTTAAGTGTGCTCTGAGCACTGTATCCCACCAGAGTTGGAACTGGAGCTCATCATTCCCCGCTGTGGGTGGCGGTGGTGGAATATAGCAGTACATCCACGGTATTCTGTCATAAGAGGCGATTAACAGGCTAATCTCCACGAGATCTCAACTTCGAAGCGGGGGTTTGTCCAACCACGGGTCCCTAGCTAAGTCTTATAATTCTATAACTTACTTCACCTACTTTGACCTTTCCTATCCAACCTCCCTTGGTGAACTATACTTCTCTTTTGATACCCTCAGCCTTCAAAGGATCGTATCCCTTCCATTGTTTATCCATTAATTACAGTAGTATGAATAGAGTATGGTTGCATAGTTACTGCGACCGTCAAAATGCTTATCATCATTTTAACACTATTATCGCAAAATTCCCGAGCTAGAAAGCCAAGAATAACGGTCGAGAGGATTCATCGTGCTGACCACATGATACTTCGTAATCTGCATGGCTCTTCAGGGTTGTTACGCCATGGAGCTTCTTTTTTTAACACAAAACCAAAACAAACCCACGGCGTTACAACCCGGATGGGCTTGGGCTTACCAAATAACCGCTGCTCAGTCCTAAGGCCTGCAGTTAACGAGGTGTCGCGTGGTCAGTGCGAATCCTCTAGGTTGTTATTCTTGGTTTTCTAGACCGGGTTACCATCTCACCGTCAGGTAGCTTTTCAGTTGTAATCACGTAGGCTAAGTGAACCTCCAACCAACCCTCAAGTTCAGGTAAGACTTCCTGAACTGACCGTAAATCAATCCCGGGGCCTCCGAGTGAAAGGCAGGTACGCTAAAACTAGACCGCGGGCAGTAATTTTATCATTCTTAACATTAAAATATATTATCGCATTAACTATATCCGATTGCCTAAATAGTCAACGCACTAGCCTTCTATTCAGACGGATCCGGGTCAGATACGCGGCAGGGTTGGGAAGTTTAACCGCCCCTGACCCGAGGACTGGGTGTTAGTGTTTATACTCACAACAACACTTCACACCACTAGCCACTACAGAAAAACGCCTTAGTGAATACATTCCTCCACACAGGATTGGCATCAGAAATGACATCTCTCCTTAAAACAAGGCCAAATTCATATGTGCGACACACAATTCTCAAAGGTGATATGGGGAAAATGTGGGAAAACGGTACAAGAAGAATAATAAATATCCATATTTACCATGACATATTCAGTCCTTGGTACTACCTACCTCTGTTGAGAAGCAGTAGTGTAATAAAATAAATGGTAATTTGCAGAGATATTTGTGGTTTTGGATATGTTATTTCATTTGTTAATTTCGATTCGAAGACAAGGATATTATCGACCTTTAAGTACAATATTTTATTGTAATGTGTCGTCATTCCCACCTCTGTAATATGTCTTCTTTTCTCATTTCTACCCAATAAGGATCACGTCATTTTAACTGTTTTCGTCGTCTTTCATGTTTAACTTCTTCCCAATGCTCTCGCTTATATGTTCGGTCTTATTTTTTACTCAATCCACGCTACTTATCTTTAGTTTAGATTTTTCGAAGAAAGTTCGGTGTGATTAAAGTTTCTCCTTAAGGAGATTCCCCTCCTGCATGATACTCTCTACTTGCAAGGCCCTCTGCACCTCGATGAACGAGGCATCCTTAGTTCCCATATGTAGAAAACAGGTGAAGATCCGGTTGGTCAATCTCCCTGTGCACATTGGCGTCAGGTGACCATGAAAGGTCATCTTTTTCTGAATTCTGTCAGTGACATTTTCCACTTGCTTGTATAGCTCATGGTTATATCTTCTCCTAAACTCCCCATTTTCTTTATTAGCATGAAGGATTTTCCAGAAGATTTTTCGTTCTTTGATTTCAAGTTATTATTAAAATAATAATAATAATTATCATCGTCGTTCTTACTCCTGCTAATTGTAGTATAACAGTCGCCATGCATGAGGATATAAGTACTTTAATGTATGTCTCCCCTTAGCTCCGTTTTCTGATACGGGGTTGGAGATGAGGTGAGATTGCATGTCTTTACGGCCGGATGCCCTTCCTGACGCCAACCTCAGTTGAGGAGCTGGTGAAGATGGCATGAATGATGGCGTATGAAATTAGTTAAGGAGGTGGAAGGAAGCGGCTATGGATTTTGAATACGAACTGTAGCGGCATTTGCCTGGAGGTGAAAATGAGAAACCATATAAAACATTCTCAGGACAACCGACGGTGGGAATCGAATCCATTCGTCTCCCGCAAGCAGAGCTTGGCTCCATAGCCGTAACGCGTAAACACGCGTGGTCTGTCCGCTCGGTATGCTAAGTAGCTTCATAATAAGACAATTCCCTGGGGATGTGACAGTCGAATAGTATCGCCGCTAGCTTCGGATCAAGGCGATTGTAGTTCAAATCGCGGAGCGAATCAATTGTAAAGTACCGTCACTGTGGATCTAATTCCATGTAAAACTATAGGTCCCGTGCCTATGATCACGATTAATCGGCATACATCCCACTGAGGATTAGGGTGGTA
Organism: Anabrus simplex; assembly: GCF_040414725.1. Classification (NCBI taxonomy): domain Eukaryota; kingdom Metazoa; phylum Arthropoda; class Insecta; order Orthoptera; family Tettigoniidae; genus Anabrus; species Anabrus simplex. Next base: position 353,726,579 of record NC_090268.1, on the reverse strand, counting down.
CAATACAAACACGGTAGCCCCTATCTCTCATAAGAAGTGACTAAGGGGAAATCTAGAGGAGTACTCTTCTTGCAAGTATGTGTTGGGGACAACCGCACAGAGTCTGGGATTATTTTCATTTACTTATCCCCTGATCCTCATTTTCACCTTCCTATCCTATTTGGTCTACAAATGTTCTATTTTGATCCCAGTGAGGTTTGGCTTACGAGGCCTAGGGAGTCTTTCATTTTCACAAGTTTGCGGTCCTTCCCATTCCTTTCCCATACTCTGATTCTTGGAAGGATTGGCCTTATCCATTTTTCTTTGGTTAGTTTTAAGGAAGGATGCCTGGTGTCTATGATCGTTAAGTCGCTAAGTATGTTTGGTCTGTCCCCATAGAAACAATGTTTCACCATCAAAATGTTGGTCGGCAGAGTAAGAGAGGTGGTGGTATACGATTTCTAATCTCCAGATTGCCTGCCAAAATCCTCGATTCAATTCCAACCCTCTCCGTTGTGTTCTCGTGAACAAGGGAATAATACATTGTTGATGGTGATTTGTTCGTCGGATGGAGACGTTAAGACTTGAGCAGACCCCTTTAGTATCATTCGACAGGAGTAGGCTATTTGCCGAGACCGGGATTCCTCCTCCTCCTATCACAACCAGACACGCAGATCACCCAAGGGTATCAATAGAATGGCCTGCACCAAGCGAGCCGAACATATCCTCAGTCACTCCCCTTACTAAGAAAAGTCATGGTATCAAATATTTCTATGGGGTAGTCAAATGATAATAACAATGACTTTTTGTCATGGACATCCATCAACGGTTGATAATTTCCGATCACCGCCAGCTACAAAAATATAGCTTGTACGGTTGCTAGATAACACTCTCTGGCCATCAGTCCATCCATACTTTACACCACAGCCTGCACGGTTGCTAGATTACAATTCCGTCACCCTTACATTATTATAATAATAATAGGGGGTGAAGCTTATTCCTGCCCGTTGTGCCCCTAATAAGGTAGATGGAATTACATTTCCAATACTGAACTGAACGTCAGCACTCCGGACACATGTGAGCTCAAGATGCGATTAAATAAACGGTTCTTTTCAGAACCAATTTTGACAGTTGAATATCGGAGGCATTTCAGTGTCTAAGCAACAACTGCTGCACGAATTATGCCATGAACAGAAGTGTGATATCCTTTGAAAACAAGAATCCTTAGATATTCTCATCAGAGGCGACCATGTATACCTGGTATGCAGTTAGCGGTAGAAATTCCACATGCTACATACGGAAGTGCTATTTATGTCAAAACCGGCATCCAAGTCAAGAGTGTCCATTGTACCCACGAGAATAACGTTGAGATCATTACCTTGGAGCTTAATAATTGTGTGATCACCTCAGTTTACGAGTTGCCTTCAGAGAAATTCTCTTTCGCTACCTACTCCTAAACTTTGATTCAAGGAAAACATCTGTAACAGGAGATTTTAACAGCCACAGTCATGCTTGGGATGCACACATGAGGATAAAAACGGTGAAGCTTTTCTATCATGGGACGAAATCAACTGTATCTCCCTCAGTCAGATAGTAAGCTACCTTCTTCCTTCAATAGCGAAAGGTGGCAACGAGGGTACAGCTCTGATCTCCCCTTTATAAGTGAAAACGTAGCACAGTAATGAAACACACAGCATAGAATAATAATGTGTCGACTTTTTCCCATCTTAAGACCCCAAGAAACTGGTTTCAGAAGAAGATATAACTTCAAGAAGGCAGATTGACTTAAGTTCTCTGAAATGTTGGATGAAAAGTTCAAGTAATCACTCCTGTACCTGACAGTTATGGTCAATTTGTTGAGCTTGTCACAATCTGTTCTTGAGCATATATTCCAAGAGGTTTCAGGACGACCTATTTTCAGGGTGTGACTTCAGAAACAGTTACACTGCTCGAGGAGTACTATCCCCGATATGATGAAAATCCATTTAGTGAGAAAATATCCCACACAGCTAGGTCCGTTCACTTCTCGATCTCTGAGGTAAAGAAGAAATAGTGGGAAAAATTGATGACGGAATGTGATATGGACCCAAGAGGCTTGGAGACTTCTAAGATGACTGAATAATGACCCTTCCTAGGCAAATACGTATGCGTATGTTCGCGCTGGTCAAATTGCCCGTCATCTCCTAGAAAAATGGATACAACCTTCTACAACCAAGTCCGGTAGGAAGACATTTGAGGAACAACCTGACCAAGAAACTACTACCTTGCTACGACCCTTTGCACAGGCTGAGGTAAATCTTGTCCTGAGTATATGTCAAAATGGGAAGGCTGCAAGGCTTGATGATATAAGAGTTGACCAGATTAAGAACTTTGGGCCGATAACTAAGTGTTGGTTGCTTGATCTGATGAACAACTTTGTCCAGTCTTGTAAGATTTCTGAACTTTGGAGGAAAGCTAAAGTTATAGCTATTCGTAAACTAGGAAAGAATAAGGATGATCCTAAAAGTGACCGTCCTATCTCTATCATCTGTCATTTGTACAAAGTTCTTGAATGGCTCATTCTAAACAGAATAACGGAGAAGCTAGAAGCAGTATACATAATACCACTGCAGGGTGGATTCAGATCAGGGAAGAGTTGCACGTCTCGGGTGTCGAAACTAACACAGCATATATGTAGAAGATGGTTTAGAAAGGAAAGAGATTACAGGAACCGTATTTATAGATCTAACAGAGGATTATGATACAATAAATTATTGAATACTTCTTATAATGCGACCAAAGATTATCAACTAACTTGCTTCATAAGGAATATCCTTTGTTGAATTTCAAGGACAAAGAAGCAGATGAAGATCGCATAGGAACGGATTACCCCAGGGTAGTGTGCTTGCTCCAGCGCTGTTCAACGTTTATACTAACGAACAACTATTACCTCAGGGAACGCAGAGTTTCCCCATTTTACAAATTCTGGGGCGGTCTGAGACACCAGTTACAGAAATCTCAGCGGAAGTTAAGTCTTTTTTGCTTAATTTTTACCTTACTTCTTTTTGCCACACTTGCCCAAGTGTTGAATAGACACTTAGTAAGGCATTGTCAGAATTGTCTGACTATTATAGGGAGAACCACCTGAGACCAAATCGCAATAAACTCAGACTTGCGCTTTGCACCTTAAAACAGACAGGCAGCAAGATCCATTAATATTTCCTGGGGAGGAAGATATCTAGGAATCAGCCTCGTCCGTGCTCTAACTTACAAGAGGCATTGCCTGAATCCCAAACAAAAAGTGGCAGCCAGAAACAAAACTATAAGGAAGTTAACAGGTACAACATGGGGAGCTAACCCAACCACTGTAAGAACATCTTCCCTTGCACTCTGTTACTCTGCCGGGGAATATGCAAGCCCAGTGTGTTATCGGTATAGTCATGCCAAATTAGTAGATTTTGCTGACCGACTCTTTGGCTGAACGGTCAGCGTACTGGCCTTCGGTTCAGAGGGTCCCGGGTTCGATTCCCGGCCGGGTCGGGGATTTTAACCTTAATTGGTTAATTCCAATGACACGGGGGCTGGGTGTATGTGCTGTCTTCATCATCATTTCATCCTCATCATGACGCGCAGGTCGCCTACGGGTGTCAAATAGAAAGACCTGCACCTGGTGAGCCGAACCCTTCCTGGGATATCCCGGCACTAAAAGCCATACGACATTTCAGTAGATTTTGCTCTTAACGATACTTGTCGGATCGTCACCGGGTGCTTAAAGCCCACTCCGCTTGACAAGCTTTATTGCCTTGCTGGCATTGCATCTCCTGACATCCGTAGAGAGGAAGCGGCAAAACGTGAGATGAACAAGATGCAAACTTCCCAAACACATCCTTTACATGGATATCAACCAGAAACTCTACGATTAAAATCAAGGAACAGCTTCCTCAGAACAACAGAGGCTCTTGTCGGGACTCCACAGCATTCCCGAACTGATCTCTGGCGTGCAAGGTTTAACAGCCTTGAGGGATGGCTCACACCCTGTGAAAAACTTCCCGCTGGATACACAGAGAAATGGACCACATGGAGATCGCTCAATAGATTATGGAAGAATAGCTTAATGAAATGGGGTTTCCGTATGGAGTTTTCACTATGTGAATGTGGCGAAGTGCAGACGTCCTCCCACCTGCTCCTATTTAGTCAGTGTCCAACATCATGTACTCTGAAAGACCTGATTTGTGCTATACCAAATGCAATCGATGTTGTTAACTTCTGGGCGGCAAAAGTGTAAACGAACTGCCAATTCAATTTTATACTGTTCATGTACCATGTACGTATTATGCATTATTACCATGTTAACTTCAATAATTGAATGGATGAAAACCATAACGGTAAGTGACATTTAAAAAAAAATGAGTTAAGTGCAGGATGTAACTCCGGGAGGATGTATCCTTTCACCAGCAAAGAGATACAAGTGATAGCGGTAATATTCTGCGCTCTAGTGATGGGTGGTATAACTACAAATAGCATGCTTTATATGAGTGTTGAAGATATTTAAATGCCTTTTTCTCTGAATGACCAAAATGCTACTTATACCGTTATGGTTTTCAACCATTCAATTGTAAGTACTTCTGACACGAATAATAATAATAATAATAATAATAATAATAATAATAATAATAATAATAATGTATTATTATTTAAGCCCACTAGGGAGCGCTTATGACTAGTTCTTTTTGGATGCTCGATTTCGTCCCTGCTATTAGGCCTAGATTTTCCTTACTTTCCTGTGAAAGACTTTTGCGAGATTTATCAACGTTTGGTAGAGAAGACCACGACTTTACCATTTAACAAATTTTGGGGTGCTCTGAGACGTCAGTATCAGAAATCTCAGAGGAAGCTATTTTCCTTTTACTTCATTGAGCCACATGCTTCCAGTCTTGTAACTTTTGAAGAGTGAGAATATCTCCCAAAGCCTGCCGTTGTCATTCTCAGAAGGTGCCAGTAAAACTTCAGCCGCCTATGTCACATGCTAGTGTTAGCCGTTTCCAACTGTTGGTAGAATTCAGAGTTCGCTTTCAGTCGGTTCCATTCACGAGCACATTTGGACCATGAATTTTCCGGAGGATACGTCTTTTGTCTTTCTCCATTTTGTCCATGGTGCCTTTCCTGTTCATCAATAAGGTCTCCGCGGAATATAAGAACTGGGGTCTGACATAATACTATTTCCCTACAGATTTTTTCGGATGACCCCTCACTCCCAGTCCTCAGACATTATTATTATTATTATTATTATTATTATTATTATTATTATTATTATTTGCTATTTGCTTTACGTCGCACCGACACAGAAATATCTTATGGCGACGATGGGACCGGTAAGGCCTAGGAATGGGAAGGAAGTGGCCGTGGCCTTATTTAAGGTACAGCCTGATACACCATTTGCCTGGTGTGAAAATGAAAAAAAAAAAGGAAAACCATCTTCAGGGCTGCCGACAGTGTGGTTCGAACCCACTATCTCCCGGATGCGAGTTCACAGCTGTGCGCTCCTAACCGCACGGCCAACTCGCCCGGTAAGACGAAGACATATTTTTGCTAATAAATAAGGGAGGATGCTTACTCACTTGTACTCCCTCTTTAAACAGTAATCGCCACCACTTTAAAAGTCATGGAAAAGTACAAGCTTCTATAACACAACCCCATTGTATTTCCCATTACAGCAACAATCATCCCTACCTTTACCTCCCTGATATTGACGAGTTTAACCAAAGAGGTATCCGTCTTCTCGAGCCAGTCTTCAAAGATAAAGTATCTGAAGGCTATTTTATGTTTGATCGTAACATTTAAGGGTCAGTATCTACCCTGCAAACAGGACGCATTCGAGTATCCAAAACAGGTCACTAGCGTTTACGTCACAGTGAGCCGCTTGGCCAGTTAATGATCGCTCAGAAGTGACGTCATTTATACCGGGCGCGCACTCGATACAACGCAGAGCAGGTGATGCTGACAATGACCCAGTGAACATGCAATATTGTTGTCTGCTTCACCAGGTATTGGTTTCCACTGCATCGAATTACCAATCACCTATGCAACATAATACACTCCAAAGTTCGCTACTAGCTTTTAGAAATATATCGATCTATTTACTTATGTATTTACAGAGTTCATTCATATTTATTTATTTTTATATTTATTTATTTATTTATTTATTTATTTATTTATTTATTTATTTATTTATTTATTTATTTATTTAATTGTTCTATATTTATTTATTGCCACAAAAGAACCTTCACTCCTATTACAGCAGCATTTCAGCTCTCTTATAATACAACCTTGATAAACATGGAATACATGGGGGGTACTTCTATCATACGTGAAAATATTTTAAAATCAATTTTATTTTATTCTTCTTCTTCCTTTTCATTTTCGCAAGTTCATTGCGATGGGCATTTCACGCGGTTTTAGCCCAGTTTCATGGCCGGGTGTCCTTATTAACATCAACCCTATGTAGAAGGATGCACAGTACTCATAGCTGCATGTTTCTTTTCTGGTTGTTGTTGTGGTGGTGGTGGTGTAATTGAAGAAATATGTATTAAGAATTGGCTATACAGAATGAAAAATACCGAGCCCTGTCGAGAATCGAATCCAAGGCCCTCAGAACCGAAGGTCAGTACGCTGACCATTCAGCCGAGGAGCCGGAAATAAATTTCTTTATAAGAACTTTCGCTCCCATTTCAATAATAATAATAATAATAATAATAATAATAATAATAATAATAATAATAATAATAATAATAATAATAATAATAATAATAATAATAATAATAATAATAATAATAATAATAATAATTGTACCGGGCGGTACACCTCCATGCCGCTCATTCAAATATTGCGCCAATTTAAACTCCTCTACAGGAGAAGTTTGGAACCTTGAAAACTGAATTAATTCTACTATTTCTTAAAAGAGGTCACTACTGTAAATTTGGTAACCTTGTAGTGTTCTGAACTGTGTCTATTTTGATTTGTGTTTGTTTATTCTGTATCAAGAAGTGTGGACATTCTCTTCTAGATGTCTCTACAGAGAAAAACTAGGATTACACACTCTGTTGCAAAGGAATGAACCTTCTTGAAGAAGTTTTGTGTTCATAAGTTTTTGACCATACTAAATTTTGTTCTGTGGTTTGTGGGTTGGCAACATTACTCATTTCTACCCGCTAGTTTTGAATTTAGCCAATCCCGAATTTCCCTAATTAATTTTTGACCAATAACGTATGTCTTCTCCGATATGGATATGTTGCTTTAAGCTATCCAATAAAGTTGAGGGGGGTGTGTGTACTCATTCTTGAAAGGTCTCGAATGTTCCACGAGGATATATAAACTGCTGATTTTCTTGTCTCGGGGCCACTTCATCGACATCTTGCTTAGTGTGTGATTATGTAGCAGGGGGCGGGAAGCGCCTCTTTCTTCGGGCAGCAGTTCATCCACAAGGTAATGGCCGTTTAATAACTTTATTTCTTGCTAGCTCAGCAGTTTAACGCTCGGGGCAGGTTCGAAACTTTTATCATGTATCCTATCTTTAAAATGTAATAGATATTTGATAACAATTCCGTCTCTTTAACTACAAATTGGGATAGAGAGTGCCTACCCTCTCGAGCTCCCACTCATATTGTTTTGAGGTGACTACGTTTTCATAACCGTTTTTCTTCTCTTCATAATGTAATAAAGTTTTCTTATCGTGTCACCTCCTTAGTATGGGATTAGCCCTTGCGTAAGCGGCCTAGTGCCAAGTAGGTTTCAAAAGTGTACTAGGAGTGCAAGCTTCGCCTCCATTCTATTTTGTATTATGGGCCAGTAACTTAACCTGATGTTTTATTTTCCTCATGTAAAGGCCCTGTAGATTGGGTATCAAATACCCCTGTTTCTTGATGTGCCTTAAGGGCAGACAGAAATGAAGTTTGTTGTAGCTTTGGATAGGCTTGTAAAATTGAGAGCGGGTCTGCTCTTTCCCTCTTAACGTTGTAATTAGGAGCAAGTGCTCCTTGTACTTAGGCGTTTTCTGCCCTTTAGCTATTGTGGTGGTGAGCTGAGAGCTCAGAAATTAATCTTGGGGCTCGAAGCCCAAATCTTGTAACTATTGTAATTTCTTAAATTATTTTCCTGCTACTTGGTACCTGTTACTCTGTTGTTGTTATCTGTTGATTTTGAAAAGAAAATATAACCTTTGTTAAAGTTTTAAATTAACTTTATTGCATCCGGGAGATAGTAGGTTCGAATCCCACTATCGGCAGCCCTGAAGATGGTTTTCCGTGGTTTCCCATTTTCACACCAGGCAAATACTGGGGCTGTACCTTAATTAAGGCCACGGCCGCTTCCTACCAACTCCTAGGCCTTTCCTATCCCATCGTCGCCATAAGACCTATCTGAGTCGGTGCGACGTAATGCCCCTAGCAAAAAAAAAAAAATTAACTTTAATTTCGTAAGTTGAGACCTATTCCACCCAGCACCTTCTTTCACCTCTGCAAATCCACAAAACATCGTAACAATAATAATAATAATAATAATAATAATAATAATAATAATAATAATAATAATAATAATAATAATAATAATAATATTATTTGTTCACAATTGGCTTTACGTCGCACTGACACAGGTAAGTCTTATGGCGACGATGGGACAGGAATGGGCTAGGAGTGGGAAGGAAGCGGTCGTGGCCTAAGGTAGGCCTACAGTCCCAGCATATGCCAAGTGTGAAAATGGGAAACCATGGAAAACCATCTTCAGCACTGCCAGTAGTGGGGTTCGAACAAACTACCTCCCGAATGCAAGCTGGCAGCTACATGACTCAAACCGCGCAGCCTTTCGCTGAAACTTTGAAGCTACGCTAAAGTCTGGGAAAAATTAAATTCAAGTTTATGACTTCCGTTATATTTTTAGTTTATCATTTGAAAACGCAATACGAGTTTGGAATTCGAACCGTAGTGTATTAAACTTGGGTAAATTTGAAAAATAATTATAACAAGGAGAAAAATGTTTCATTGTGGAACCATCAACATGCTGAATATACAGGTTGCCACTGTGGACAAAGTGAACTATCACAATATAGAATACAGGCCTACACTGATGTAAATTATCAGACTATGTAAATACATTGTATAATGCTGATGCTACTAAAAGATTTTACATTTCCAATGAACTTCGGATTACATGGAACCCCAGACATCAGAGAATCCGGACGGAGATCGCAATTGCCCTTCCCCAGCAGGGCCTGAAAGTGTATGAGGATGTTCTAAGTTTGACGGCTGGAGAGAGCAACAGACGGATCGACACAATCACCATCGACCTTAAAAAGGATAGAACTGTGATCTGGGATCTAAATCTCAGATTTGAAGTGGCTCCGGCCAGCTTGAAGAGATAGACCAGGAAAAGAGAGCCATCTGTGAGCCAACAATATAACATTTCAAACACTCGTACGGAATTTCTAGCGTTAACGTTGTTAGACTGTTAATCGGCGCCAGGGGAACAATGCTAAATTTTGTATGACCATATGTGAAGTATGAAGGTTCCTAACCTAATAGCATATTTCTAGATGTATCAATATTAGAGATCAAGGACTCAAATTATTCGCAATCACCTTTACAACCCATTTTAACAACCATCATCATCATCATCACCATCATCATGTTTTTACCCTCCAGGTTCTGTTTTTCCCTCGGACTTAGCGAGGGATCCCACCTCTTCCGCCTCAAGGGCAGTGTCCTGGAGCTTCAGACTCTTGGTCGGGGGATGAAACTGGGGAGTATGACCAGTACCTCGCCCAGGCGGCCTCACCTGCTATGCTGAACAGGGGCCTTGTGGAGGGATGGGAAGATTGGAAGGGATAGGCAAGGTAGAGGGAAGGAAGCGGCCGTGGCCTTAAGTGAGGTACCATCCCGGCATTCGCCTGGAGGAGAAGAGGGAAACCACGGAAAACCACTTCCAGGATGGCTGAGGTGGGAATCGAACCCACCTCTACTCAGTTGACCCCCCGAGGATGAGTGGACCCCGTTCCAGCCCTCGTACCACTTTTCAAATTTCGTGGCAGAGCCGGGAATCGAACCCGGCCCGCCGGGGGTGGCAGCTAATCACGCTAACCACTACACCACAGAGGCGGACCATTTTAACAACCACTGTACATTATTACTTTCAGCGATAATGATATGGTATATTTTCAAATAACATAACGGTTTAATAACGGGTACGCCCTGTCAATATTTATTGTTTTCACTAAAATATAGTTCATCTACATTATTCGTTAATCGTACATATTTAGAGAAATTTATACCACTCATCAGCGGTATCAGTGCAAAACATCCTTACTTTATAGAACCCAAGACGAAAATTACAATTAGCGAGCATGCATTATTATAAATCTTAAAAACTAAGGGCGGACCCAACCCGTTGTGTTATTTGATTGTCTCAGTCAATATGGATCAATATGGGACCAAAAATGGTCAAGTTTGTTAATGGTGGTATACTTTGCCATGCTCGGCAAACCATAAATTGAGAAGTCATAAGTAAATAGTCCTCCTCTGTGGTGTAGTGGTTAGTGTGATTAGCTGCCACCCCCGGAGGCCCGGGTACGATTCCCGGCTCTGCCACGAAATTTGAAAAGTGATACGAGGAATGGAACGGGGTCTACTCAGCCTCGGGGGTCAACTGAGTAGAGGTGGGTTCGATTCCCACCTCAGCCATCCTGGAAGTGGTTTTCCGTGGTTTCCCACTTCTTTTCCAGGCAAATGACGGCATGGTAAGCTTACCTAACTTAAGGCCACGCCGCTTCTTTCCCTCTTCCTTGTCTATCCCTTACAATCTTCCCATCCCCCGCCAAGGCCCCTATTCAGCATAGCAGGTGAGGCCACCTGGGCTAGGTACTGGTCAACCCCCCAGTTGTATCCCCCAACCCAGAGTCTGAAGCTCCAGGACACTGCCCTTGAGGCGGTATAGGTGGGATCCCTCGCTAAGTCCGAAGGAAAAACTAACCCTGGAGGATAAGCAGATTAAGAAGAATAAATAAATAAATAAATAAATAAAGTAACGAAAGTAAAATGACGTCAACCTGTCTGCCTTCCGAAACGACGTCACATCTAAACCGCGTACGTCTTTTCAATTTTGTAAGTAGAGATGGAGATTAATACAGTATTTTTAAATTTAATTTGTGGCGTGCTTCAAACCCCGATTCAAAACATTGCTGATATTGGCTCATATATTTATATGCCCACCAGCTACTGTACCCGTGATTGACGGGACAGAATGCGGCTCGATGGCTAAATGGTTAGCGTGCTGGCCTTTAGTCACAGGGGTCCCGGGTTCGATTCCCGGCAGGGTCGGGAATTTTAACCATCATTGGTTAGTTTCGCTGGCACGGGGGCTGGGTGTATATGTCGTCTACATCATCATTTCATCCTCATCATGACGTGCAGGTCGCTACTATAGTCAAATCAAAAGACCTGCACCTGGCGAGCCGAACATGTCCTCGGACACTCCCGGCACTAAAAGCCATACGCATTTCATTTTTACGGGGCAGTCGCTTGGTTCGTGCACGACTACATTTTTGTTGGTCTCAGTGTTGTTGCTGAAATTCTCTAAAATCACCGTTGTCTCCCTAGAGGCCGTTTCTTCGCCTTTCCTCCCAGATCCTCTTAACCGTTCTGTCATCCGACATGCGTTCATAATCTCAAATCCACATAATTCTTCTGCCTTTGATGACTTAGTTGATGGTTGAAATTAAGCCTTCTATAACAAGCAAGGATGTCTGCATTGCTTCGGCGTTCCTAGACTTCATCAGTGAATTCAGAAGCATAGGTTCGCCACATGCCTTTGCTGGTGAGATGTAGTGTTTACAGTGTACTATGTCTTCTGATATGGGATAGAATATATTTGTTACTCTCATTGACCTGTCTCAGTCTCATCCTTGGCTTTGACAGTATGAAAGTGACTAAGGTATGAGTGATTCTGGTAATACCATTCCTTATGTTGACCGAGCTCGATAGCTGCAGTCGCTTAAGTGCGGCCAGTATCCAGTATTCGGGAGATAGTAGGTTCGAACCCCACTGTCGGCAGCTCTGAAGATGGTTTTCCGTGGTTTCCCATTTTCACACCAGGCAAATGCTGGGGCTGTACCTTAATTAAGGCCACGGCCGCTTCCTTCCTACTCCTAGCCTTTCCCTGTCCCATCGTTGCCATAAGACCCATCTGTGTCGGTGCGACGTAAAGCAACTAGCAAATAAAAACATTCCTTATGCAGCAAGTCCCTCTTATGAATGGTGTGAAGATATCGCTCATAGGGTCAGGTGATGCATGCATTTCAGTGGGCTTGGCAGAATAACATTTAATAGCAACTGCTGGCTTGGTGAGGAAAGCAACAGGAAACTACCTCACTCCTCATTACCCTAGTACGCCTCTTCAGTGACGCTTAGGCTATTTATGACAGCTGTTGGCGGAACTGTGGAGGATCAAACCAGCCTTCGGCCTGAATACCTAACATACATTTATTATAATATTATTATTATTATTATTATTATTATTATTATTATTATTATTATTATCATCATCATCATCATTACCTGTCCGCCTCTGTGGTGTAGTAGTTTGTGTGATTAGTTGCCATCCCCGGAGGCCCAGGTTCGATTGCCGGCTCTGCAACGAAATTTGAAAAGTGGTACGAGGGCTGGAACGGGGTCCACTCAGCCTTGGGAGGTCAACTGAGTAGAAGGGGGTTCGATTCCCACCTCAGCCATCCTCGAAGTGGCTTTCAGTAGTTCCCACTTCCCTTCCGGGCAAATGCTGGGATGATACCTAACTTAAGGCCACGGTCGATTCCTTCTTCCTTGTTTATCGCTTCCAATCTTCCCCCACCCCCCACAAAGTCTCTCTTCAGCATAGCGGGTGAGGCTGCCTCGGCGAGATACTGGTCCTCATTCTCAAAAACTGCAAGGTGATTTCTGTAAGGTTAAAGGGAACTAAGAATATAATCGTTACTCCCAGCAAGAATACAGCAGTTACTCCCAGTTACAACATCGTATGTGCATCTGATTCGGGAGCTACGGTCGAAGGAAGCCGACATCTGGGAAAACTTCTACTCCACCGATGCCATGATAAATCGCGAGTGGATTCAAGGTGGATATGATCTTCGGCACCTACTGACAAGTTTCTCCGTTCATGAGTTTCATTATCAATTATGTAACACACAGCATCATCATAAACCAGGTCCGAACTGCGTCTGCTCGAGATATGGCACACACTGTACTAGGTACCATGTGTCAGTTGTAAACAACGATTGGAATCATTCGTAAAATTTTGTGATTAAGACAGATTAAATTTAATTCTTTGCACATGAAATAAATTATAAGATGAGGGATCATGTCTCCGAATTGTACAATACTGGGCTGATTAGTGTCTCGTGGAGGTTTATCTTCGTGATACTGGAGGAAGACGAGACTAAGAGACAAGCAAGAGAAGTATGGAGCTCCTGCAGATCTGGTGAAACTCTGGACGTCTTCCTTGACATAGATTTGCTGATTCAACGTGCAACCGAGGAATTTAAAGTGTATAACCTTGCCAAAACTTCTGCCACCAACCACGACACTGTCGGTCACAGCGCATCCATGTCGAATAACATAAGTACTTGATTTTCTCGGTGTTTATATTCGGTTCAACATCCTTTATATCCTCGTCAATCAGAGAGGTGATGTGCACTACGTCTTCGACCTTGTCCGAGATAACATTTAGATCGTTCGCATAACCGAGTATTTTGTTTACTCAATTTAGTCGTAGGCCACTAAAGCACGCCTGATCACCTTCTATAGATCTAGATTGAAAATCAAAAGGAGAGATGCCACTCACTTGTTTGATATTCCTGAAATATGACCTGTATAAATTGAACTCTAACTTCCACAATTCCAGTTAGAAGCCAGGGAAAATATCACAGAGTTATCAAACTCGCAATTAAAAATAATCTGGAGTTTAGGGTGCAGGATGTGCGTATGTTTATCTGAGAAATCTTTCTGAAGAAGTCGTGAATCTCCTTAGAGCCCTCAGAGACACGACAGTCTATTATTTCACAGGACATTAAACCATGATGTAAGACGAGTTTCTTGTACCGAATGTCTTTACGTTCCTGTCGCATACAGCCTCGTCGCTCCAGATTCACGACGTACAGTCTTCCTTTAATTATATCCAGTGCACACGTTAATGACGTCTCATTATCCGTCTGCCGCAAGAATGGGAGTAAATAAAGAGCGTACGTCCCGTGAGCTCCAGCAATAACGAAGTTTTAAAGAGCAGCCATTCAAATTTCTAGTTTTTTCGTATGAAAGGGAAAGCTGGAATTACGAACACATTACCGTAGTAATTAGAAGTATGTTTCTTGCCATTTGCTGTTTCACAGACTGGGTTCAAATTGGTGACAAAAAAGAGACAGATTTCCCTTTGGAAAAATCAAATGAACATAAATATCTCTACATGTGTCTCGGTCATGTCCATCCATCAACGTTGCTAGGTAACATCGAGTCACACATCTTGTATCGCTAATTTCAGATGACTCCCAGTCATAAGATATACTTATGTTAAAAAGCAAGCTGTTTAATAATAATAATAATAATAATAATAATAATAATAATAATAATAATAATAATAATAATAATAATAATAATAATAATAATAATTTCGTGTGGCTATTTCTAGCCGGGAATAGCCCTTGTAAGGCAGACCCTCTCATGAGGGTGGATGGCATCTGCCATGTGTAGGTAACTGCGTGTTATTGTGGTGGAGGATAGTGTTATGTGTGTTGTGTGGGTTGCAGGGATGTTGGGGAAAGCACAAATACCCAGTCCCCAAGCCAAGGGAATTAACCATTTAAGGTTAAATCTCTGACCCGGCCTGAAATCGAACCCGGTACCCCTGTGACCAAATACCAGCACGCTAACCATTCAGTCATGGAGTCGGACAGCTGTTTAATGATAAGGTGCTTAAACAATGGACACACATACTTTAAGACCTACTAAGAACCTACACATTCATTTCAAACTAACTCAGACAGTTAACATAATAATGTTGTATTTATTATGGTGACTTCGATAAATAACCCTATGGTGCAATAGTTCTGACGGGCTTTGGCCTACCAAGCGACTGCTGTTCAGTCCAATGGCTTGCAGATTACGAGGTGACGGTTGGTCAGTGCCACGAATCCTCTTGGCCGTTATTATTGGCTTTCTAGACCGGGGCCGCTATCTCACCGTCAGATAAATATTCAAATTTTTCACGTAGGCTGAGTATACCTCGAGCTAGGCCTCAGATCTAGGTAAAAAACCCTAATCTGTTCCGAAATGCAACCCGGGACATCCGGGTAGGAGGCAGGCACGCTATACCCAGACCGCAGCGTCCGCTGCGCTGTTATGTCTTTTCACGAGAGTTAAATCCTGATGTGAACATGGTATGTCCACGCCTCCGCCAAAGAAAGAGGTGTGATTCGCTGAGCGTGTAGTACCGATCATAATTTAGCCTTCCTTTTAGAACGCCAACATACTTTGTTAGCAGCAGTCATTACGTCCTGCGTTGCATAAGCAGTAAGCAAATTAGAACCAATAATTTGGTCATCAATATCGGATAAATTGTCAATTTTAGGAATTTAATCCCGAAATACACACATATAAACGTTCAAACATGCTTCACCTTTGTCACGTAAGTTGTAAACACACATGTTCAACATCCAACCTAGTAATTTTTATTTATTTATTTATTTATTTACTGCGCACTACAGGATTTCTAATCCCAATTACAGTGGCAAATGTTTACACTTTTTTGTTTCAGTCAGTCTAATATCATAATATCTCAAACTATTCTAATAATATATTTACGTTGAGAAATAAATAATATTACATATCTAATCCTTGCAAGAAACAAGTATATAAAAACATATTTTCATATCTAAACTAGTCTAATAACCTAATACCTAAACTATTCTAATATTATATTTACAACACTTATAATTACATTTGTGGGATAGGGCTTAATGTAGAATGTTTATAATACATTTTTTGGTTCAGCATTACAGAGTTTTCACGGAGATGGTGAATTGTAGTAGAAACAGGCCTAGAGGTACACAGAAGTCTAAAGAATTATTTTTCTAAACTGCACTGTTATAGACAGTGGGGAATTTTCGTGAGCGGTTGTTCTGACTTTTTTATTATGAAAAGTTACATTTGTCCTCGCATTAAAGCGGGGCACGTGGAAGTTCAAGAGGCATAAAAAGTCAGGGTTGTCAATAATAGAGTTAACAGTTTTGTACAGAAACTTCATGTCATCCTTTTGTCTCCTCAGTTCCAAGCTTTCTATTTCAAAATTTAGGAGAAGTTCGTTGTATGCTATGCGTGGATAATTACCGGTTTTTTTGAAATGTAAGTATTTTAAATATCTCTTTTGGATTTTTTCGATCTGTGCAATATATATTTTGTTTGCTGGATTCCATATAACGCTTGCGTATTCTACTTTGGGCCTGACGCCTGATTCTTCTGGCTTATACAACAAGAATGCATGATAGCCATTCGCCTTTAGCATAACTATCAATATGAATTACACTTTTCTTAACTATAGGTCAAGGAGACCTATACATAGGATAACGTACACGTCTCGTACGAGTATAGGGCTGCGCATCACACACGGCAACACTGCGAAGATCTGAACTTCTGAATATACGACTAAACCTGGATTCTGTTCACGTAGTTTATTAAACACATTCACAGTGCACTGCCTATGGTCACTTCTGAGCGGTTTTCCTCTTTTGTGCTTCACTACACGCGATGGACCTACCTCTTGCTCCATTTCTCTCACTATGAATACTGCCACTGACAGCTGCTGCAAGATGCAACACCTTATCTCCAAGCTGTAGAGCTTGGGACTTTCCTTCACTACGAGAAGACTTCCTGTATTACACCACGCCTTGTGCCACCATTTCTAGTTAATTAATCACTATTTTATAAAAACATAACCATATATATACCGGTATACTGTATATGACAACCACATTTTAATTTGATTACGCACTCTTCCAAACTCTCTAAATGTAATAAACTAAACTAAAATAAAATTAATGCCACGTACTACTTTTCTTTGAGCTCACATACAGTGGAGTGAGTGCGGCAGTTGCTTCCTCCAATCAACTACGTCCATGTCCACATGCATAGGCAAGCTATTTGTTTACGCCAGGATTAAACTATTGTGAAAAGCGGTATAGTTATTCACCTTCTCAAAAGAAACAAAATCATTCAAAATATTAGTTTCCATCAAGGAAAACGAAACATACGCTGCAACGAACTTATGATGGCGTGATGGCTTTAAGATGGTAGACAACTTAACAGTAGTGCGAGTTATTCTAGGATTGTCTTATGACAGTAACCGTTGTCGACATTGTCACAACGATATCGAAAACCTCCCTCACATCTAAGGTCACTGCATTTACAGCGAAACTCTTATTAATGTCAGATAGTACAGCATTCATTCCATCCTGGCCAAGAGATTGATAGATTCCGTCACTGTCGGTGAAAAAGTTCACGGTATCTCCACTACTGGTAGCACTCGTAAAATAGACATTACTTCACCTAAAAAAGAAAAAAGAGAAAAATACTGGCATGTAATTGACCCAACCGTCAAATTCGCGCTAATCTGTTTGGCAGTGGCA